>NW_027152386.1:0-303442 GCF_040937935.1 Hyperolius riggenbachi
AGACAAAACACGCTAAGGCAAAACACGCTAAGACACAACACGCTAAGACACAACACGCTAACACGCTAAGATAAAACACGCTAAGACAAAACACGGTAAGACACAACACGCTAAGATACAACACGCTAAGACAAAACACGCTAAGACACAACACGCTAACACGCTAAGACAAAACATGCTAGGACAAAACACGCTAAGACAAAACACGCTAAGACACAACACGCTAAGACAAAACACGCTAAGACAAAACACGCTAACATGCTAAGACACAACACGCTAAGACAAAACACGCTAAGACAAAACACGCTAAGATACAACATGCTAAGACACAACACGCTAAGACACAACACGCTAAGACACAACACGCTAACACGCTAAGACAAAACACGCTAAGACAAAACACGCTAAGACAAAACACGCTAAGGCAAAACACGCTAAGACACAACACGCTAAGACACAACACGCTAACACGCTAAGACAAAACACGCTAAGACAAAACACGGTAAGACAACACGCTAAGATACAACACGCTAAGACACAACACGCTAAGACACAACACGCTAAGACACAACACGCTAAGAAACAACACGCTAAGACAAAACACGCTAAGACAAAACACGCTAAGACAAAACACGCTAAGACAAAACACGCTAACATGCTAAGACAAAACACGCTTAGACACAACACGCTAAGACAAAACACGCTAAGACAAAACACGCTAACACGCTAAGACACAACACGCTAAGACACAACACGCTAAGACAAAACACGCTAAGACAAAACACGCTAAGACAAAACACGCTAAGACACAACACGCTAAGACACAACACGCTAAGACACAACACGCTAAGACACAACACGCTAAGACACAACACGCTAAGACACAACACGCTAAGACAAAACACGCTAAGACAAAACACGCTAACATGCTAAGACACAACACGCTAAGACAAAACACGCTAAGACAAAACACGCTAAGACAAAACACGCTAAGACAAAACATGCTAAGACACAACACGCTAAGACACAACACGCTAAGATAAAACACGCTAAGACACAACACGCTAAGACACAACACGCTAAGACACAACACGCTAAGACACAACACGCTAAGACACAACACGCTAACACGCTAAGACAAAATACGCTAAGACAAAACACGCTAAGACACAACACGCTAAGACACAACACGCTAAGACAAAACACGCTAAGACAAAACACGCTAAGACACAACACGCTAAGACACAACACGCTAAGACAAAACACGCTAAGACAAAACACGCTAAGACAAAACACGCTAAGACACAACACGCTAAGACACAACACGCTAACACGCTAAGACACAACACGCTAAGACAAAACACGCTAAGACAACACGCTAAGACAACACGCTAAGACAAAACACGCTAAGACAAAACACGCTAAGACAAAACACGCTAAGACAAAACACGCTAAGACACAACACGCTAAGACAAAACACGCTAACACGCTAAGACAAAACACGCTAAGACACAACACGCTAAGACACAACACGCTAAGACACAACACGCTAAGACACAACACGCTAAGACAAAACACGCTAAGACAAAACACGCTAAGACAAAACACGCTAAGACACAACACGCTAAGACAAAACACGCTAAGACAAAACACGCTAAGACAAAACACGCTAAGACACAACACGCTAAGACAAAACACGCTAAGACAAAACACGCTAAGACACAACACGCTAAGACAAAACACGCTAAGACAAAACACGCTAAGACACAACACGCTAAGTCAAAACACGCTAAGACAAAACACGCAAAGACAAAACACGCTAACATGCTAAGACACAACATGCTAAGACAAAACACGCTAAGACACAACACGCTAACATGCTAAGACACAACACGCTAAGACAAAACACGCTAAGACACAACACGCTAAGACACAACACGCTAAGACACAACACGCTAACACGCTAAGACAAAACACGCTAAGACACAACACGCTAAGACACAACACGCTAAGACACAACACGCTAAGACACAACACGCTAACACGCTAAGACAAAACACGCTAAGACACAACACGCTAAGACAAAACACGTTAAGACACAAAACGCTAAGACAAAACACGCTAAGACAAAACACGCTAAGACAAAACACGCTAAGACACAACACGCTAAGACACAACACGCTAACACGCTAAGACAAAACACGCTAAGACACAACACGCTAAGACAAAACACGCTAAGACAACACGCTAAGACAACACGCTAAGACAAAACACGCTAAGACAAAACACGCTAAGACACAACACGCTAAGACAAAACACGCTAAGACACAACACGCTAAGACACAACACGCTAACACGCTAAGACAAAACACGCTAAGACAAAACACGCTAAGACAAAACACGTTAAGACACAAAACGCTAAGACAAAACACGCTAAGACAAAACACGCTAAGACAAAACACGCTAAGACACAACACGCTAAGACAAAACACGCTAAGACACAACACGCTAAGACACAACACGCTAACACGCTAAGACAAAACACGCTAAGACAAAACACGCTAAGACACAACATGCTAAAACACAACACGCTAAGACACAACACGCTAAGACAAAACACGCTAAGACAAAACACGCTAAGACAAAACACGCTAACATGCTAAGACACAACACGCTAAGACAAAACACGCTAAGACACAACATGCTAAAACACAACACGCTAAGACACAACACGCTAAGACAAAACACGCTAAGACAAAACACGCTAAGACACAACACGCTAAGACACAACACGCTAAGACAAAACACGCTAAGACAAAACACGCTAAGACACAACACGCTAAGACAAAACACGCTAAGACAAAACACGCTAACATGCTAAGACACAACATGCTAAGACAAAACATGCTAAGACAAAACATGCTAACACGCTAAGGCATAACACGCTAAGACACAACACGCTAAGACAAAACACACTTAGACACAACACGCTAAGACACAACACGCTAAGACAAAACACGCTAAGACAAAACACGCTAAGACAAAACACGCTAAGACAAAACACGCTAACATGCTAAGACACAACATGCTAAGACAAAACACGCTAAGACAAAACACGCTAAGACAAAACACGCTAAGACACAACACGCTAAGACACAACACGCTAACACGCTAAGACAAAACACGCTAAGACAAAACACGCTAAGACACAACACGCTAACATGCTAAGACACAACACGCTAAGACAAAACACGCTAAGACACAACACGCTAAGACACAACACGCTAACACGCTAAGACAAAACACGCTAAGACACAACACGCTAAGACAAAACACGTTAAGACACAAAACGCTAAGACAAAACACGCTAAGACAAAACACGCTAAGACACAACACGCTAAGACACAACACGCTAAGACAAAATACGCTAAGACAAAACACGCTAAGACAAAACACGCTAAGACACAACACGCTAAGACACAACACGCTAACACGCTAAGACAAAACACGCTAAGACACAACACGCTAAGACAAAACACGCTAAGACAACACGCTAAGACAACACGCTAAGACAAAACACGCTAAGACACAACACGCTAAGACAAAACACGCTAAGACACAACACGCTAAGACACAACACGCTAACACGCTAAGACAAAACACGCTAAGACAAAACACGCTAAGACACAACATGCTAAAACACAACACGCTAAGACACAACACGCTAAGACAAAACACGCTAAGACAAAACACGCTAAGACAAAACACGCTAACATGCTAAGACACAACACGCTAAGACACAACACGCTAAGACACAACACGCTAAGACACAACACGCTAACACGCTAAGACAAAATACGCTAAGACAAAACACGCTAAGACACAACACGCTAAGACACAACACGCTAAGACAAAACACGCTAAGACAAAACACGCTAAGACACAACACGCTAAGACACAACACGCTAAGACAAAACACGCTAAGACAAAACACGCTAAGACAAAACACGCTAAGACACAACACGCTAAGACACAACACGCTAACACGCTAAGACACAACACGCTAAGACAAAACACGCTAAGACAACACGCTAAGACAACACGCTAAGACAAAACACGCTAAGACAAAACACGCTAAGACAAAACACGCTAAGACAAAACACGCTAAGACACAACACGCTAAGACAAAACACGCTAACACGCTAAGACAAAACACGCTAAGACACAACACGCTAAGACACAACACGCTAAGACACAACACGCTAAGACAAAACACGCTAAGACAAAACACGCTAAGACAAAACACGCTAAGACACAACACGCTAAGACAAAACACGCTAAGACAAAACACGCTAAGACAAAACACGCTAAGACACAACACGCTAAGACAAAACACGCTAAGACAAAACACGCTAAGACACAACACGCTAAGACAAAACACGCTAAGACAAAACACGCTAAGACACAACACGCTAAGTCAAAACACGCTAAGACAAAACACGCAAAGACAAAACACGCTAACATGCTAAGACACAACATGCTAAGACAAAACACGCTAAGACACAACACGCTAACATGCTAAGACACAACACGCTAAGACAAAACACGCTAAGACACAACACGCTTGTGTCCCCGTCCCCGCCCACATGCCCTTGGGTATTACCTGGTACGATTACCCCCTGGGGCTAAATGCCCAAAAGAGGTAGGAGTAGATACGGGAGATCATCCTACAGGTTAGGAGCGCGATGCTCAAAAGCCCTCAATAGGAGGGTAGGAGTGGATGATGTCCACTCACAAGAAGAATTGGATGGACATAGTGTGAGGTGTACATCCAAACCGAAAGAGAGTGAAAGAGAGAGTGGTGTTGGAAGTGAGGGAGTGAATGGTTGGTGCATGAGGGAGGTCAGATGGAGGATGGGCTGTGCTAAAGGGAGGAGAATACAGAGCCCTAGGAAATATAATGGCACATCTTAAAATTGTGTCCCTGAATGCTCGCGGTCTTAATAAACCAGAGAAGAGGTCCTCTTTTCTGCAAGAAATACATAAAATGGGAGTTGGGATAGCAATGATTCAAGAGACTCATCTTAAAACCCCGGATCACCCAAAATTAACTAATAAAAGATTTCCTAATGCCATATATAGTTGTGCGTCGGATGCCAAAAAAAGAGGGGTAGCAATTGTCTTCGCTAGGGGGGTTTCCCTGGAGGACCAAGAGATTTATAGAGATGTAGAAGGGAGAATCCTCCTGGTAAAGGGAATGTATAATTCTCGGAAAATAACGCTGGGAACTTATTATGCCCCTAATAATAAGCAATTAGATTTCCTCCACCAGCTCATGGGGGCAATCGACGACTTCTCGGAAGGAACCGTAGTAATTGGTGGGGATTTAAATCTTACACTAGATCCGTTGATAGATTCTTCCTCCGGTAAAACCTTCCTCACTTATAAAGGTATTAGAAGGGTTAGGAAAATGCTACAAGATAGACAACTATGCGATATTTGGCGTCTTCAGCATCCTACAACGAGGGATTACACATATTTCTCCCCTTTGCATAAAATGTATTCCCGTATTGATTACTTTTTTGTATCACATAATTTACTCTCTGAACGGGTGGAAGCAAACATTGGTTGCTCAACCCTTTCGGACCACTCTCCTGTGTTTTTGAAAGTAAACCTAGAAACTAAGAAACATAAATCCTTTCAATGGAGATTGAACTCATATTTGTTACAGAAAGAAGATGTAAGAGATAGGATATTGAAGAGTATAGAAACATATTTTAACCTGAATAAAGTTGAGGATATGTCCCCCCTTGTTGTTTGGGAGGCACATAAATGTGTTATTCGGGGAAATCTAATTCAGGAGGGAAGTAGACTTAATAAGGAGAGGGAAAAACTAAGGGAAGAGTTATTAGCAAACATAGCAAGACTTGAACGACAGCATAAAAGATCAACAGTAGAAGAAACACTTAGGGAGTTAACGGTCGAAAGGGAGAAATATAGAACATTGATGTATACGCGGGCTAGATTTGCTTTGCAGAGATGTCAGCGGACCTACTATGAACATGGGAACAAAGGAGGTAAGTTTTTAGCCAGAGCCCTTAAAACACAACAACAAGCAAATTATATTCCCTATATAAATGACACGCAGTCCAAAAAACATCATAGAAGTGAATCGATTGCCAGAATCTTTAAAGAGTTTTATGCGCAGCTGTATGGGATAGGCAGAGAGGAAACTGAGGAACATAGAGAGAGAAGACGTAGAGAAATGGAAGAATACATTGAGGAGGCAGAAATGCCAAAACTTAATGAGGAAGATAGACAGAAATTGGAGGATCCTATCACATTGGAGGAGGTGAAGGAGGCAATAGTCACCTCGAAGACAGGTAAGTCACCGGGCCCCGATGGGTTTGGAGCAGAGTATTACAAGAACTATAGAGACACTCTGGCACCACACTTGATGGAAGCTGTGAACTCGTTGGCGGAGAGAGGAGACGGCCATACGGGATGGGGTAGAGATTCACTGCAGTCATTAGTGACGGTTATTTTGAAAAAAGGAAAAGACCCGGCACTATGCACCAGTTATAGGCCAATAGCGCTTCTCAATGTAGATCTTAAGCTATTTACACATATTTTGGCAACTCGACTGGCAAAGTTACTCCCAAACCTGGTACATGTAGATCAGGCAGGATTTGTGATACGTAGGGAGGCACGAGACAATGTCATGAGAGCAATAATGCTAATGCAATACGCTGAATCGGCCAGGTCCCCTGTCATGTGCCTCTCGACAGATGCCGAGAAGGCTTTTGACAGGGTAGACTGGGACTTTATAAAAGCAGTTCTGAGACATATAGGGCTGGGGGAAAATATGATGGGAAGAATCATGAGTGTGTACTCATCACCGTCAGCAAGGATTAAGGCTAATGGAATACTCTCGGAGCCACTGCAGATATTTAATGGTACTCGGCAGGGCTGTCCCCTCTCCCCGCTGATTTTTGTATTGACGTTGGAACCATTTTTGAGGAGGGTGAGGGCGGACGTCAGTATAGGTGGACTAAAGGTCGGAGCTACGGTTCATAAGGTCACCGCATATGCGGATGACCTCCTATTTTTTCTAACAGGTACATTGGTTTCCCTTCCATGTCTTATGGCAGAATTTAAACGATATGGCTTTCTTTCAAAATTTAAAATCAACTGGGCAAAGTGTGAGGCTCTGGGAGTAGCGATACAACAAAGGGAATTGGAACAGCTTAAAGGGAATTTCCCCATTAGATGGGTATCAGGCACACTGAAGTACCTAGGGATAAATATTTCACCCGACATACAGAAATTATATCAAAATAATTATAAAACTATGGCACAGGAAGTGAAAAGAGATTTGAATCACTGGAATAGACCAGAGTTTTCGTGGTTTGGAAGAATTAGTATTCTGAAAATGAATATTATGCCAAGGTTACTGTATGTGTTTCAATCAGTACCAATTAAGGTTCCGGTGAAGTTCTTTGTGCAGCTGAGGAAGGACTTCCTCAGATTTGTCTGGTACTCCAAACCACCACGGATAAATTATAAATTGATGACACAGCCAAAGGAAAGAGGAGGCCTAGCAGTTCCAAATCCTCAGTTGTATCATGCCGCAGCCTCTTTAATTAGAATAGTAGACTGGCATAAAAATAATAAAGAAAAAGTTTGGGTAGAAATGGAACAACACTTGATAAATATACCCTTAACAGGGATTCCATGGATGAATAAGAAAGTCCAGATAGTTCATCCAGCTGGTTGTTTTTTAAATAATTCCCTGCAAATATTTCATCTATATGTCAATAGGGCACAATTAATAACACCACCCTCACCCTTACTCCCGATTTCGGATAATCCAGATTTTGTTCCTGGATATAGGAAAAAAGGTTCGGAAAGGCAAATCATTGGTCACCAGCAATTGAGGGCACATATGTTGATCAAAGATGGCCATTGGGAATCCCCACAGAATTTAGGTGTGGATCAGTGGAGCCTGTTGCAGCATAGGTCATTTATGAGATCACAAGGTACAAGAGCTGAATTCTCCAGAGGGCTTACGCCCTTTGAGAAAATGTGCACTGAGAAGACCCAGCTTAGAGGCCACCTCTCGAGGATCTACGATTTAATAAATTACCAACAAGACCCGACAAGGAAGTGGAGAACTAAATGGCAACTAGACTTACAAAAGGAATATACAGATACGGAATGGAAGAAAATATTATATCATACGTATAGGAGTTCAATCTCCACAAGAATACAGGAGTCTGGAGTTAAGCTATTAAGTAGGTGGTACTATACCCCGAGTAAATTAAGGAAGATGTTCCCAGGAACAGATCCGGGATGCTGGAGATGTGGGAGGGAGGAGGGGTCTCTGATCCATATTTTTTGGAGTTGTCAGAAAATTAAACCCTATTGGGCAGACGTCAAAAGGTATATGGAAAGAATAACTGGGCTGGCTCTGCCAGGAGACCCAGATTTCTACCTTCTACATGCCAACTCTTTAAGTATTAGAAGATATAAAAAATCTATATTGAGGCACTTAATAAATGCAGCGAGAATACAAATAGCTAGATGGTGGAGATCTGAACATGTTCCATCTGTTGGAGAATGGTTGAGAGAAGTAATGTACATATATCGAATGGAAACGTTAGTGCAAGAAAATAGAGAAGGAGAGACCATAGCACAAGAGGCCTGGAGGGGATGGAGTGACTTTATGGAGACTGAAGAATTTAGAAGATTAGGAAGTGAAGAGGAGGTGGAAGAAGATAGCGGCATTCATCAGGGAACTTAATTAATGGAAGTTGATGGACATGAACGGTTGCTCTGTAGGAATTGAAGCCTGGCATTCGGATCTGGCCTCCCTCGTGTACGGATGTGAAGGGATGTGTGAGAGTGGGATGTGTCTGAGATGTATGAGAGTTGTAGATAAGGGAGGTACCTATTAGTAGAAAGAAAAGGAGTAGGTTTGGGAAAGGTAGATAGAGCTTATAAGGAAGAGTTCGGTGACACCTGACAGGATAAGAAGAAGATATTTATTGCGACCTCTCTTATATTAGATGTTTTGGTTTTTTTTTGTGGTTTCCTCTTTTTTGGAATGTTTGGGGTTTGGTTTTTTATGTATTGAAATTAGTATTTTGATGACAATATAAAATGAATGATATGTGAAAACGAGTTATTTATATTTATAAAATTTGTATAAATAAAGAATCTATAAAAAAAAGACACAACACGCTAAGACACAACACGCTAAGACACAACACGCTAACACGCTAAGACAAAACACGCTAAGACACAACACGCTAAGACACAACACGCTAAGACACAACACGCTAAGACACAACACGCTAAGACACAACACGCTAAGACACAACACGCTAAGACACAACACGCTAAAACACAACACGCTAAGACAATCACGCTAAGACAAAACACGCTAAGACAAAACACGCTAAGACACAACACGCTAAGACAAAACACGCTAAGACAAAACACGCTAAGACACAACACGCTAACATGCTAAGACACAACACGCTAAGACAAAACACGCTAAGACACAACACGCTAAGACACAACACGCTAACACGCTAAGACAAAACACGCTAAGACACAACACGCTAAGACAAAACACGTTAAGACACAAAACGCTAAGACAAAACACGCTAAGACAAAACACGCTAAGACAAAACACGCTAAGACACAACACGCTAAGACACAACACGCTAACACGCTAAGACAAAACACGCTAAGACACAACACGCTAAGACAAAACACGCTAAGACAACACGCTAAGACAACACGCTAAGACAAAACACGCTAAGACAAAACACGCTAAGACACAACACGCTAAGACAAAACACGCTAAGACACAACACGCTAAGACACAACACGCTAACACGCTAAGACAAAACACGCTAAGACAAAACACGCTAAGACACAACATGCTAAAACACAACACGCTAAGACACAACACGCTAAGACAAAACACGCTAAGACAAAACACGCTAAGACAAAACACGCTAACATGCTAAGACACAACACGCTAAGACAAAACACGCTAAGACACAACATGCTAAAACACAACACGCTAAGACACAACACGCTAAGACAAAACACGCTAAGACACAACACGCTAAGACACAACACGCTAAGACAAAACACGCTAAGACAAAACACGCTAAGACACAACACGCTAAGACAAAACACGCTAAGACAAAACACGCTAACATGCTAAGACACAACATGCTAAGACAAAACATGCTAAGACAAAACATGCTAACACGCTAAGGCATAACACGCTAAGACACAACACGCTAAGACAAAACACACTAAGACACAACACGCTAAGACACAACACGCTAAGACAAAACACGCTAAGACAAAACACGCTAAGACAAAACACGCTAAGACAAAACACGCTAACATGCTAAGACACAACATGCTAAGACAAAACACGCTAAGACAAAACACGCTAAGACAAAACACGCTAAGACACAACACGCTAAGACACAACACGCTAAGACACAACACGCTAAGACAACACGCTAAGACACAACACGCTAAGACAAAACACGCTAAGACAAAACACGCTAAGACAAAACACGCTAACATGCTAAGACACAACACGCTAAGACAAAACACGCTAAGACAAAACACGCTAAGACAAAACACGCTAAGACACAACACGCTAACATGCTAAGACACAACACGCTAAGACAAAACACGCTAAGACACAACACGCTAAGACACAACACGCTAACACGCTAAGACAAAACACGCTAAGACACAACACGCTAAGACAAAACACGTTAAGACACAAAACGCTAAGACAAAACACGCTAAGACAAAACACGCTAAGACACAACACGCTAAGACACAACACGCTAAGACAAAACACGCTAAGACAAAACACGCTAAGACAAAACACGCTAAGACACAACACGCTAAGACACAACACGCTAACACGCTAAGACAAAACACGCTAAGACACAACACGCTAAGACAAAACACGCTAAGACAACACGCTAAGACAACACGCTAAGACAAAACACGCTAAGACACAACACGCTAAGACAAAACACGCTAAGACACAACACGCTAAGACACAACACGCTAACACGCTAAGACAAAACACGCTAAGACAAAACACGCTAAGACACAACATGCTAAAACACAACACGCTAAGACACAACACGCTAAGACAAAACACGCTAAGACAAAACACGCTAAGACAAAACACGCTAACATGCTAAGACACAACATGCTAAGACAAAACACGCTAAGACACAACATGCTAAAACACAACACGCTAAGACACAACACGCTAAGACAAAACACGCTAAGACAAAACACGCTAAGACACAACACGCTAAGACACAACACGCTAAGACAAAACACGCTAAGACAAAACACGCTAAGACAAAACACGCTAAGACACAACACGCTAAGACAAAACACGCTAAGACAAAACACGCTAACATGCTAAGACACAACATGCTAAGACAAAACATGCTAAGACAAAACATGCTAACACGCTAAGGCATAACACGCTAAGACACAACACGCTAAGACAAAACACACTAAGACACAACACGCTAAGACACAACACGCTAAGACAAAACACGCTAGGACAAAACACGCTAAGACAAAACACGCTAAGACAAAACACGCTAACATGCTAAGACACAACACGCTAAGACAAAACACGCTAAGACAAAACACGCTAAGACAAAACACGCTAAGACAAAACACGCTAACATGCTAAGACACAACACGCTAAGACACAACACGCTAAGACACAACATGCTAAGACACAACACGCTAACACGCTAAGACAAAACACGCTAAGACAAAACATGGTAAGACACAACACGCTAAGATACAACACGCTAAGACAAAACACACTAAGACAAAACACGCTAAGACAAAACACGCTAAGACACAACACGCTAAGACACAACACGCTAAGACACAACACGCTAAGACAAAACACGCTAAGACAAAACACGCTAAGACAAAACACGCTAACATGCTAAGACACAACACGCTAAGACAAAACACGCTAAGACAAAACACGCTAAGACAAAACACGCTAAGACACAACACGCTAAGACACAACACGCTAAGACACAACACGCTAACACGCTAAGACAAAACACGCTAAGACAAAACACGCTAAGACAAAACACGCTAAGGCAAAACACGCTAAGACACAACACGCTAAGACACAACACGCTAACACGCTAAGATAAAACACGCTAAGACAAAACACGGTAAGACACAACACGCTAAGATACAACACGCTAAGACAAAACACGCTAAGACACAACACGCTAACACGCTAAGACAAAACATGCTAGGACAAAACACGCTAAGACAAAACACGCTAAGACACAACACGCTAAGATACAACATGCTAAGACACAACACGCTAAGACAAAACACGCTAAGACAAAACACGCTAAGATACAACATGCTAAGACACAACACGCTAAGACACAACACGCTAAGACACAACACGCTAACACGCTAAGACAAAACACGCTAAGACAAAACACGCTAAGACAAAACACGCTAAGGCAAAACACGCTAAGACACAACACGCTAAGACACAACACGCTAACACGCTAAGACAAAACACGCTAAGACAAAACACGGTAAGACAACACGCTAAGATACAACACGCTAAGACACAACACGCTAAGACACAACACGCTAAGACACAACACGCTAAGACAAAACACGCTAAGACAAAACACGCTAAGACAAAACACGCTAAGACAAAACACGCTAACATGCTAAGACAAAACACGCTTAGACACAACACGCTAAGACAAAACACGCTAAGACAAAACACGCTAACACGCTAAGACACAACACGCTAAGACACAACACGCTAAGACAAAACACGCTAAGACAAAACACGCTAAGACAAAACACGCTAAGACAAAACATGCTAAGACACAACACGCTAAGACACAACACGCTAAGACACAACACGCTAAGACAAAACACGCTAAGACACAACACGCTAAGACACAACACGCTAAGACAAAACACGCTAAGACAAAACACGCTAACATGCTAAGACACAACACGCTAAGACAAAACACGCTAAGACAAAACACGCTAAGACAAAACACGCTAAGACAAAACATGCTAAGACACAACACGCTAAGACACAACACGCTAAGATAAAACACGCTAAGACACAACACGCTAAGACACAACACGCTAAGACACAACACGCTAAGACACAACACGCTAAGACACAACACGCTAAGACACAACACGCTAACACGCTAAGACAAAATACGCTAAGACAAAACACGCTAAGACACAACACGCTAAGACACAACACGCTAAGACAAAACACGCTAAGACAAAACACGCTAAGACACAACACGCTAAGACACAACACGCTAAGACAAAACACGCTAAGACAAAACACGCTAAGACAAAACACGCTAAGACACAACACGCTAAGACACAACACGCTAACACGCTAAGACACAACACGCTAAGACAAAACACGCTAAGACAACACGCTAAGACAACACGCTAAGACAAAACACGCTAAGACAAAACACGCTAAGACAAAACACGCTAAGACAAAACACGCTAAGACACAACACGCTAAGACAAAACACGCTAACACGCTAAGACAAAACACGCTAAGACACAACACGCTAAGACACAACACGCTAAGACACAACACGCTAAGACACAACACGCTAAGACAAAACACGCTAAGACAAAACACGCTAAGACAAAACACGCTAAGACACAACACGCTAAGACAAAACACGCTAAGACAAAACACGCTAAGACAAAACACGCTAAGACACAACACGCTAAGACAAAACACGCTAAGACAAAACACGCTAAGACACAACACGCTAAGACAAAACACGCTAAGACAAAACACGCTAAGACACAACACGCTAAGTCAAAACACGCTAAGACAAAACACGCAAAGACAAAACACGCTAACATGCTAAGACACAACATGCTAAGACAAAACACGCTAAGACACAACACGCTAACATGCTAAGACACAACACGCTAAGACAAAACACGCTAAGACACAACACGCTAAGACACAACACGCTAAGACACAACACGCTAACACGCTAAGACAAAACACGCTAAGACACAACACGCTAAGACACAACACGCTAAGACACAACACGCTAAGACACAACACGCTAACACGCTAAGACAAAACACGCTAAGACACAACACGCTAAGACAAAACACGTTAAGACACAAAACGCTAAGACAAAACACGCTAAGACAAAACACGCTAAGACAAAACACGCTAAGACACAACACGCTAAGACACAACACGCTAACACGCTAAGACAAAACACGCTAAGACACAACACGCTAAGACAAAACACGCTAAGACAACACGCTAAGACAACACGCTAAGACAAAACACGCTAAGACAAAACACGCTAAGACACAACACGCTAAGACAAAACACGCTAAGACACAACACGCTAAGACACAACACGCTAACACGCTAAGACAAAACACGCTAAGACAAAACACGCTAAGACAAAACACGTTAAGACACAAAACGCTAAGACAAAACACGCTAAGACAAAACACGCTAAGACAAAACACGCTAAGACACAACACGCTAAGACAAAACACGCTAAGACACAACACGCTAAGACACAACACGCTAACACGCTAAGACAAAACACGCTAAGACAAAACACGCTAAGACACAACATGCTAAAACACAACACGCTAAGACACAACACGCTAAGACAAAACACGCTAAGACAAAACACGCTAAGACAAAACACGCTAACATGCTAAGACACAACACGCTAAGACAAAACACGCTAAGACACAACATGCTAAAACACAACACGCTAAGACACAACACGCTAAGACAAAACACGCTAAGACAAAACACGCTAAGACACAACACGCTAAGACACAACACGCTAAGACAAAACACGCTAAGACAAAACACGCTAAGACACAACACGCTAAGACAAAACACGCTAAGACAAAACACGCTAACATGCTAAGACACAACATGCTAAGACAAAACATGCTAAGACAAAACATGCTAACACGCTAAGGCATAACACGCTAAGACACAACACGCTAAGACAAAACACACTAAGACACAACACGCTAAGACACAACACGCTAAGACAAAACACGCTAAGACAAAACACGCTAAGACAAAACACGCTAAGACAAAACACGCTAACATGCTAAGACACAACATGCTAAGACAAAACACGCTAAGACAAAACACGCTAAGACAAAACACGCTAAGACACAACACGCTAAGACACAACACGCTAAGACACAACACGCTAAGACAACACGCTAAGACACAACACGCTAAGACAAAACACGCTAAGACAAAACACGCTAAGACAAAACACGCTAACATGCTAAGACACAACACGCTAAGACAAAACACGCTAAGACAAAACACGCTAAGACAAAACACGCTAAGACACAACACGCTAACATGCTAAGACACAACACGCTAAGACAAAACACGCTAAGACACAACACGCTAAGACACAACACGCTAACACGCTAAGACAAAACACGCTAAGACACAACACGCTAAGACAAAACACGTTAAGACACAAAACGCTAAGACAAAACACGCTAAGACAAAACACGCTAAGACACAACACGCTAAGACACAACACGCTAACACGCTAAGACAAAACACGCTAAGACAAAACACGCTAAGACACAACATGCTAAAACACAACACGCTAAGACACAACACGCTAAGACAAAACACGCTAAGACAAAACACGCTAAGACAAAACACGCTAACATGCTAAGACACAACACGCTAAGACACAACACGCTAAGACACAACACGCTAAGACACAACACGCTAACACGCTAAGACAAAATACGCTAAGACAAAACACGCTAAGACACAACACGCTAAGACACAACACGCTAAGACAAAACACGCTAAGACAAAACACGCTAAGACACAACACGCTAAGACACAACACGCTAAGACAAAACACGCTAAGACAAAACACGCTAAGACAAAACACGCTAAGACACAACACGCTAAGACACAACACGCTAACACGCTAAGACACAACACGCTAAGACAAAACACGCTAAGACAACACGCTAAGACAACACGCTAAGACAAAACACGCTAAGACAAAACACGCTAAGACAAAACACGCTAAGACAAAACACGCTAAGACACAACACGCTAAGACAAAACACGCTAACACGCTAAGACAAAACACGCTAAGACACAACACGCTAAGACACAACACGCTAAGACACAACACGCTAAGACACAACACGCTAAGACAAAACACGCTAAGACAAAACACGCTAAGACAAAACACGCTAAGACACAACACGCTAAGACAAAACACGCTAAGACAAAACACGCTAAGACAAAACACGCTAAGACACAACACGCTAAGACAAAACACGCTAAGACAAAACACGCTAAGACACAACACGCTAAGACAAAACACGCTAAGACAAAACACGCTAAGACACAACACGCTAAGTCAAAACACGCTAAGACAAAACACGCAAAGACAAAACATGCTAACATGCTAAGACACAACATGCTAAGACAAAACACGCTAAGACACAACACGCTAACATGCTAAGACACAACACGCTAAGACAAAACGCTAAGACACAACACGCTAAGACACAACACGCTAAGACACAACACGCTAACACGCTAAGACAAAACACGCTAAGACAAAACACGCTAAGACACAACACGCTAAGACACAACACGCTAAGACACAACACGCTAAGACACAACACGCTAAGACACAACACGCTAAGACACAACACGCTAAAACACAACACGCTAAGACAAAACACGCTAAGACAAAACACGCTAAGACACAACACGCTAAGACAAAACACGCTAAGACAAAACACGCTAAGACACAACACGCTAACATGCTAAGACACAACACGCTAAGACAAAACACGCTAAGACACAACACGCTAAGACACAACACGCTAACACGCTAAGACAAAACACGCTAAGACACAACACGCTAAGACAAAACACGTTAAGACACAAAACGCTAAGACAAAACACGCTAAGACAAAACACGCTAAGACAAAACACGCTAAGACACAACACGCTAAGACACAACACGCTAACACGCTAAGACAAAACACGCTAAGACACAACACGCTAAGACAAAACACGCTAAGACAAAACACGCTAAGACACAACACGCTAAGACAAAACACGCTAAGACACAACACGCTAAGACACAACACGCTAACACGCTAAGACAAAACACGCTAAGACAAAACACGCTAAGACACAACATGCTAAAACACAACACGCTAAGACACAACACGCTAAGACAAAACACGCTAAGACAAAACACGCTAAGACAAAACACGCTAACATGCTAAGACACAACACGCTAAGACAAAACACGCTAAGACACAACATGCTAAAACACAACACGCTAAGACACAACACGCTAAGACAAAACACGCTAAGACAAAACACGCTAAGACACAACACGCTAAGACACAACACGCTAAGACAAAACACGCTAAGACAAAACACGCTAAGACACAACACGCTAAGACAAAACACGCTAAGACAAAACACGCTAACATGCTAAGACACAACATGCTAAGACAAAACATGCTAAGACAAAACATGCTAACACGCTAAGGCATAACACGCTAAGACACAACACGCTAAGACAAAACACACTAAGACACAACACGCTAAGACACAACACGCTAAGACAAAACACGCTAAGACAAAACACGCTAAGACAAAACACGCTAAGACAAAACACGCTAACATGCTAAGACACAACATGCTAAGACAAAACACGCTAAGACAAAACACGCTAAGACAAAACACGCTAAGACACAACACGCTAAGACACAACACGCTAAGACACAACACGCTAAGACAACACGCTAAGACACAACACGCTAAGACAAAACACGCTAAGACAAAACACGCTAAGACAAAACACGCTAACATGCTAAGACACAACACGCTAAGACAAAACACGCTAAGACAAAACACGCTAAGACAAAACACGCTAAGACACAACACGCTAACATGCTAAGACACAACACGCTAAGACAAAACACGCTAAGACACAACACGCTAAGACACAACACGCTAACACGCTAAGACAAAACACGCTAAGACACAACACGCTAAGACAAAACACGTTAAGACACAAAACGCTAAGACAAAACACGCTAAGACAAAACACGCTAAGACACAACACGCTAAGACACAACACGCTAAGACAAAACACGCTAAGACAAAACACGCTAAGACAAAACACGCTAAGACACAACACGCTAAGACACAACACGCTAACACGCTAAGACAAAACACGCTAAGACACAACACGCTAAGACAAAACACGCTAAGACAACACGCTAAGACAACACGCTATGACAAAACACGCTAAGACACAACACGCTAAGACAAAACACGCTAAGACACAACACGCTAAGACACAACACGCTAACACGCTAAGACAAAACACGCTAAGACAAAACACGCTAAGACACAACATGCTAAAACACAACACGCTAAGACACAACACGCTAAGACAAAACACGCTAAGACAAAACACGCTAAGACAAAACACGCTAACATGCTAAGACACAACACGCTAAGACAAAACACGCTAAGACACAACATGCTAAAACACAACACGCTAAGACACAACACGCTAAGACAAAACACGCTAAGACAAAACACGCTAAGACACAACACGCTAAGACACAACACGCTAAGACAAAACACGCTAAGACAAAACACGCTAAGACAAAACACGCTAAGACACAACACGCTAAGACAAAACACGCTAAGACAAAACACGCTAACATGCTAAGACACAACATGCTAAGACAAAACATGCTAAGACAAAACATGCTAACACGCTAAGGCATAACACGCTAAGACACAACACGCTAAGACAAAACACACTAAGACACAACACGCTAAGACACAACACGCTAAGACAAAACACGCTAGGACAAAACACGCTAAGACAAAACACGCTAAGACAAAACACGCTAACATGCTAAGACACAACACGCTAAGACAAAACACGCTAAGACAAAACACGCTAAGACAAAACACGCTAAGACAAAACACGCTAAGACAAAACACGCTAACATGCTAAGACACAACACGCTAAGACACAACACGCTAAGACACAACATGCTAAGACACAACACGCTAACACGCTAAGACAAAACACGCTAAGACAAAACATGGTAAGACACAACACGCTAAGATACAACACGCTAAGACAAAACACACTAAGACAAAACACGCTAAGACAAAACACGCTAAGACACAACACGCTAAGACACAACACGCTAAGACACAACACGCTAAGACACAACACGCTAAGACAAAACACGCTAAGACAAAACACGCTAAGACAAAACACGCTAACATGCTAAGACACAACACGCTAAGACAAAACACGCTAAGACAAAACACGCTAAGACAAAACACGCTAAGACACAACACGCTAACATGCTAAGACACAACACGCTAAGACAAAACACGCTAAGACACAACACGCTAAGACACAACACGCTAAGACACAACACGCTAAGACAACACGCTAAGACACAACACGCTAAGACAAAACACGCTAAGACAAAACACGCTAAGACACAACACGCTAAGACACAACACGCTAACATGCTAAGACACAACACGCTAAGACAAAACACGCTAAGACACAACACGCTAAGACAAAACACGCTAAGACAAAACACGCTAAGACAACACGCTAAGACACAACACGCTAAGACAAAACACGCTAAGACAAAACACGCTAAGACACAACACGCTAAGACACAACACGCTAACACGCTAAGACAAAACACGCTAAGACACAACACGCTAAGACACAACACGCTAAGACAAAACACGCTAGAACAACACGCTAAGACAAAACACGCTAAGACAAAACACGCTAAGACAAAACACGCTAAGACAAAAAACGCTAAGACACAACACGCTAAGACAAAACACGCTAAGAAAAAACACGCTAAGACACAACACGCTAAGACAAAACACGCTAAGACAAAACACGCTAAGACACAACACGCTAAGTCAAAACACGCTAAGACAAAACACGCTAAGACAAAACACGCTAACATGCTAAGACACAACATGCTAAGACAAAACATGCTAAGACAAAACATGCTAACACGCTAAGACATAACACGCTAAGACACAACACACTAAGACAAAACACGCTAAGACAAAACACGCTAAGACAAAACACGCTAAGACAAAACACGCTAAGACACAACACGCTAAGACAAAACACGCTAAGACAAAACACGCTAAGACAAAACATGCTAAGACACAACACGCTAAGACACAACACGCTAAGACACAACACGCTAAGACAAAACACGCTAAGACACAACACGCTAAGATACAACACGCTAAGACACAACACGCTAAGACACAACACGCTAAGACAAAACACGCTAAGACAAAACACGCTAACATGCTAAGACACAACATGCTAAGACAAAACATGCTAAGACAAAACACGCTAAGATACAACATGCTAAGACAACACGCTAAGACAAAACACGCTAAGGCAAAACACGCTAAGACAAAACACGCTAAGACAAAACACGCTAAGACACAACACGCTAACACGCTAAGACAAAACATGCTAGGACAAAACACGCTAAGACAAAACACGCTAAGACACAACACGCTAAGACAAAACACGCTAAGACAAAACACGCTAACATGCTAAGACACAACATGCTAAGACAAAACACGCTAAGACAAAACACGCTAAGACAAAACACGCTAAGATACAACACGCTAAGACACAACACGCTAAGACACAACACGCTAAGACACAACACGCTAAGACACAACACGCTAACACGCTAAGACAAAACACGCTAAGACAAAACACGCTAAGACAAAACACGCTAAGGCAAAACACGCTAAGACACAACACGCTAAGACACAACACGCTAACACGCTAAGATAAAACACGCTAAGACAAAACACGGTAAGACACAACACGCTAAGATACAACACGCTAAGACAAAACACGCTAAGACACAACACGCTAACACGCTAAGACAAAACATGCTAGGACAAAACACGCTAAGACAAAACACGCTAAGACACAACACGCTAAGACAAAACACGCTAAGACAAAACACGCTAACATGCTAAGACACAACACGCTAAGACAAAACACGCTAAGACAAAACACGCTAAGACAAAACACGCTAAGATACAACATGCTAAGACACAACACGCTAAGACACAACACGCTAAGACACAACACGCTAACACGCTAAGACAAAACACGCTAAGACAAAACACGCTAAGACAAAACACGCTAAGGCAAAACACGCTAAGACACAACACGCTAAGACACAACACGCTAACACGCTAAGACAAAACACGCTAAGACAAAACACGGTAAGACAACACGCTAAGATACAACACGCTAAGACACAACACGCTAAGACACAACACGCTAAGACACAACACGCTAAGAAACAACACGCTAAGACAAAACACGCTAAGACAAAACACGCTAAGACAAAACACGCTAAGACAAAACACGCTAACATGCTAAGACAAAACACGCTTAGACACAACACGCTAAGACAAAACACGCTAAGACAAAACATGCTAACGCTAAGACACAACACGCTAAGACACAACACGCTAAGACAAAACACGCTAAGACAAAACACGCTAAGACAAAACACGCTAAGACAAAACATGCTAAGACACAACACGCTAAGACACAACACGCTAAGACACAACACGCTAAGACAAAACACGCTAAGACACAACACGCTAAGACAACACGCTAAGACAAAACACGCTAAGACAAAACACGCTAACATGCTAAGACACAACACGCTAAGACAAAACACGCTAAGACAAAACACGCTAAGACAAAACACGCTAAGACAAAACATGCTAAGACACAACACGCTAAGACACAACACGCTAAGATAAAACACGCTAAGACACAACACGCTAAGACACAACACGCTAAGACACAACACGCTAAGACACAACACGCTAAGACACAACACGCTAACACGCTAAGACAAAATACGCTAAGACAAAACACGCTAAGACACAACACGCTAAGACACAACACGCTAAGACAAAACACGCTAAGACAAAACACGCTAAGACACAACACGCTAAGACACAACACGCTAAGACAAAACACGCTAAGACAAAACACGCTAAGACAAAACACGCTAAGACACAACACGCTAAGACACAACACGCTAACACGCTAAGACACAACACGCTAAGACAAAACACGCTAAGACAACACGCTAAGACAACACGCTAAGACAAAACACGCTAAGACAAAACACGCTAAGACAAAACACGCTAAGACACAACACGCTAAGACAAAACACGCTAACACGCTAAGACAAAACACGCTAAGACACAACACGCTAAGACACAACACGCTAAGACACAACACGCTAAGACACAACACGCTAAGACAAAACACGCTAAGACAAAACACGCTAAGACAAAACACGCTAAGACACAACACGCTAAGACAAAACACGCTAAGACAAAACACGCTAAGACAAAACACGCTAAGACACAACACGCTAAGACAAAACACGCTAAGACAAAACACGCTAAGACAAAACACGCTAAGACAAAACACGCTAAGACAAAACACGCTAAGACACAACACGCTAAGACACAACACGCTAAGACAAAACACGCTAACATGCTAAGACACAACACGCTAAGACAAAACACGCTAAGACAAAACACGCTAAGACAAAACACGCTAAGACAAAACACGCTAACATGCTAAGACACAACACGCTAAGACACAACACGCTAAGACACAACATGCTAAGACACAACACGCTAACACGCTAAGACAAAACACGCTAAGACACAACACGCTAAGACAAAACATGGTAAGACACAACACGCTAAGATACAACACGCTAAGACAAAACACACTAAGACAAAACACGCTAAGACAAAACACGCTAAGACACAACACGCTAAGACACAACACGCTAAGACACAACACGCTAAGACACAACACGCTAAGACAACACGCTAAGACACAACACGCTAAGACAAAACACGCTAAGACAAAACACGCTAAGACAAAACACGCTAACATGCTAAGACACAACACGCTAAGACAAAACACGCTAAGACAAAACACGCTAAGACAAAACACGCTAAGACACAACACGCTAAGACAAAACACGCTAAGACAAAACACGCTAAGACAAAACACGCTAAGACAAAACACGCTAACATGCTAAGACACAACATGCTAAGACAAAACATGCTAAGACAAAACACGCTAAGATACAACATGCTAAGACACAACACGCTAAGACAAAACACGCTAAGGCAAAACACGCTAAGACAAAACACGCTAAGACACAACACGCTAAGACAAAACACGCTAAGACAAAACACGCTAAGACAAAACACGCTAAGACAAAACATGCTAAGACAAAACACGCTAACATGCTAAGACACAACATGCTAAGACAAAACACGCTAAGAAAAAACACGCTAAGACAAAACACGCTAAGACAAAACACGCTAACATGCTAAGACACAACACGCTAAGACACAACACGCTAAGACACAACATGCTAAGACACAACACGCTAACACGCTAAGACAAAACACGCTAAGACAAAACATGGTAAGACACAACACGCTAAGACACAACACGCTAAGACACAACACGCTAAGACAAAACACGCTAAGACAAAACACGCTAAGACAAAACACGCTAAGACACAACACGCTAAGACAAAACACGCTAAGACAAAACACGCTAACATGCTAAGACACAACATGCTAAGACAAAACATGCTAAGACAAAACATGCTAACACGCTAAGGCATAACACGCTAAGACACAACACGCTAAGACAAAACACACTAAGACACAACACGCTAAGACACAACACGCTAAGACAAAACACGCTAAGACAAAACACGCCAAGACAAAACACGCTAAGACAAAACACGCTAACATGCTAAGACACAACATGCTAAGACAAAACACGCTAAGACAAAACACGCTAAGACAAAACACGCTAAGACAAAACACGCTAACATGCTAAGACACAACACGCTAAGACACAACACGCTAAGACACAACATGCTAAGACACAACACGCTAACACGCTAAGACAAAACACGCTAAGACAAAACATGGTAAGACACAACACGCTAAGATACAACACGCTAAGACAAAACACACTAAGACAAAACACGCTAAGACAAAACACGCTAAGACACAACACGCTAAGACACAACACGCTAAGACACAACACGCTAAGACAACACGCTAAGACACAACACGCTAAGACAAAACACGCTAAGACAAAACACGCTAAGACAAAACACGCTAACATGCTAAGACACAACACGCTAAGACAAAACACGCTAAGACACAACACGCTAAGACACAACACGCTAAGACACAACACGCTAACACGCTAAGACAAAACACGCTAAGACACAACACGCTAAGACACAACACGCTAAGACACAACACGCTAAGACACAACACGCTAAGACACAACACACTAAGATAAAACACGCTAAGATAAAACACGCTAAGACACAACACGCTAAGACACAACACGCTAAGACACAACACGCTAAGACACAACACGCTAAGACACAACACGCTAACACGCTAAGACAAAATACGCTAAGACAAAACACGCTAAGACACAACACGCTAAGACACAACACGCTAAGACAAAACACGCTAAGACAAAAAACCCTAAGACACAACACGCTAAGACACAACACGCTAAGACAAAACACGCTAAGACACAACACGCTAAGACACAACACGCTAACACGCTAAGACAAAACACGCTAAGACACAACACGCTAAGACACAACACGCTAAGACACAACACGCTAAGACAAAACACGCTAAGACAAAACACGCTAAGACACAACACGCTAAGACACAACACGCTAAGACAAAACACGCTAAGACACAACACGCTAAGACACAACACGCTAACACGCTAAGACAAAACACGCTAAGACACAACACGCTAAGACACAACACGCTAAGACAAAACACGCTAAGACAACACGCTAAGACAAAACACGCTAAGACAAAACACGCTAAGACACAACACGCTAAGACAAAACACGCTAAGACACAACAGGCTAAGACACAACACGCTAACACGCTAAGACAAAACACGCTAAGACAAAACACGCTAAGACACAACATGCTAAAACACAACACGCTAAGACACAACACGCTAAGACAAAACACGCTAAGACAAAACACGCTAAGACAACACGCTAAGACAAAACACGCTAAGACAAAACACGCTAAGACAAAACACGCTAAGACACAACACGCTAAGACAAAACACGCTAAGACAAAACACGCTAAGACACAACACGCTAAGACACAACACGCTAAGACAAAACACGCTAAGACAAAACACGCTAAGACACAACACGCTAAGACAAAACACGCTAAGACAAAACACGCTAAGACACAACACGCTAAGTCAAAACACGCTAAGACAAAACACGCTAAGACAAAACACGCTAACATGCTAAGACACAACATGCTAAGACAAAACATGCTAAGACAAAACATGCTAACACGCTAAGACATAACACGCTAAGACACAACACACTAAGACAAAACACGCTAAGACACAACACTCTAAGACACAACACGCTAAGACAAAACACGCTAAGACAAAACACGCTAAGACAAAACACGCTAAGACACAACACGCTAAGACAAAACACGCTAAGACAAAACACGCTAAGACAAAACATGCTAAGACAAAACACGCTAAGACAAAACACGCTAAGACACAACATGCTAACACGCTAAGACATAACACGCTAAGACACAACACGCTAAGACAAAACACGCTAAGACACAACACTCTAAGACACAACACGCTAAGACAAAACACGCTAAGACAAAACACGCTAAGACTAAACACGCTAAGACACAACACGCTAAGACACAACACGCTAAGACAAAACACGCTAAGACAAAACACGCTAAGACACAACACGCTAAGATACAACACGCTAAGACACAACACGCTAAGACACAACACGCTAAGACAAAACACGCTAAGACAAAACACGCTAACATGCTAAGACACAACATGCTAAGACAAAACATGCTAAGACAAAACACGCTAAGATACAACATGCTAAGACACAACACGCTAAGACAAAACACGCTAAGGCAAAACACGCTAAGACAAAACACGCTAAGACACAACACGCTAACACGCTAAGACAAAACATGCTAGGACAAAACACGCTAAGACAAAACACGCTAAGACAAAACACGCTAAGACACAACACGCTAAGACAAAACACGCTAAGTCAAAACACGCTAACATGCTAAGACACAACATGCTAAGACAAAACACGCTAAGACAAAACACGCTAAGACAAAACACGCTAAGACACAACATGCTAAGACACAACACGCTAAGACACAACACGCTAAGACACAACACGCTAAGACACAACACGCTAACACGCTAAGACAAAACACGCTAAGACAAAACACGCTAAGACAAAACACGCTAAGGCAAAACACGCTAAGACACAACACGCTAAGACACAACACGCTAACACGCTAAGACAAAACACGCTAAGACAAAACACGGTAAGACACAACACGCTAAGATACAACACGCTAAGACAAAACACGCTAAGACACAACACGCTAAGACACAACACGCTAAGACACAACACGCTAAGACACAACACGCTAAGACACAACACGCTAAGAAACAACACGCTAACACGCTAAGACAAAACACGCTAAGACAAAACACGCTAAGACACAAAACGCTAAGACAAAACACGCTAAGACAAAACACGCTAAGACACAACACGCTAAGACACAACACGCTAAGACAAAACACGCTAAGACAAAACACGCTAAGACAAAACACGCTAAGACACAACACGCTAAGACACAACACGCTAACACGCTAAGACAAAACACGCTAAGACACAACACGCTAAGACAAAACACGCTAAGACAACACGCTAAGACAACACGCTAAGACAAAACACGCTAAGACAAAACACGCTAAGACACAACACGCTAAGACAAAACACGCTAAGACACAACACGCTAAGACACAACACGCTAACACGCTAAGACAAAACACGCTAAGACAAAACACGCTAAGACACAACACGCTAAGACAAAACACGCTAAGACACAACACGCTAAGATAAAACACGCTAAGACACAACACGCTAAGACACAACACGCTAAGACACAACACGCTAAGACACAACACGCTAAGACACAACACGCTAAGACACAACACGCTAACACGCTAAGACAAAACTTGCTAAGACAAAACACGCTAAGACACAAAACGCTAAGACAAAACACGCTAAGACAAAACACGCTAAGACACAACACGCTAAGACACAACACGCTAAGACAAAACACGCTAAGACAAAACACGCTAAGACACAACACGCTAAGACACAACACGCTAAGACAAAACACGCTAAGACACAACACGCTAAGACAAGACACGCTAACACGCTAAGACAAAACACGCTAAGACAAAACACGCTAAGACACAACACGCTAAGACAAAACACGCTAAGACAAAACACGCTAAGACGCAACACGCTAAGACAAAACACGCTAAGACAAAACACGCTAAGACACAACACGATTTCCAATTGCTAGTTATCTGGGAGAGTGCCGACAGAATGATATGCATAACCTGGGGCTTCAAATTTAGTGGGATCTCCTCTAGCCCTACTAAGAGTAAAGCTAATTTAGCTGATAGACGTACGTAAGTAGGGAAGGAAAAAGCTATTAATTAAGGGCTGGTTCAGACGGACGTTTGCAGAGCGTTTACAGCCAGCGTTCAGGGCTTGGTGCTAAACGCTCCCATTCAAGTGAATGGGAGCGTTTGTACCAAGCTTTCAAGCACGTTCACACAAACGCGGCCTTTGGGTCCCGATTTTCCCTGGCGTTCAAGGAGCCCCTGGAAGCTACATGTAGCTTCCAGGGGAGGTTAACCGCGACGGCTAATGTCCCCCTAGGGGAAGAAAAAACGCGACCGCATCCAAACGCACACGAACGCGACGCCAACGAACGCAACGCCTCCAAACGTCCATCTGAACCAGCCCTAAGAGTTCCACATGGTCCCAAAACTGAGCAATATTAGGGCACTCCCATAGCATGTGGAGTAGAGTCCCCACTGAGTTCTTACAATGCCAGCAGTTGGGGGAGTTATCCTCTGAGAACGAGGCCATTCTTCTGGGGGTCAGATACCACCTGAAAATAACTTTACGTGAAAGTTCACAGTGGGAGTTGTTCTTTGAGAGTTTTAGGCTTTTAGAAGTGGTCCTGAGCACATGCTGGTCAGTTATGTTAGATTGTAGGTCATTGGACCAGGCTAAAGCATATCTTTTCAGTGAGGCATCACTCACTTCTAGTATCGACGTATACCAAGTGGAGATACCTCCGGCCAAAATGTGTGTGTGGGGGGGGGGCCTTTATTGTTAATGGCTGTTAGGATTAGGATATGACTATTGAGCTGGGGTATATTAATTTTGTTATTTTTGATCAGGCTATATATCCTATGGTAGGTAAAGAGTTGTTTGAATGGTAATTTGAATTCTTTATGTAATTCCTCAAATGTTTTAAGCTGAGAGCCTTGTGACAGTTGGTTTAGTGAGGTGATTTTAACTTTATCCCATGCGGATAGGTTCAAATGGGGGCTGAGGATTTTAAGGGCATTTAAAGAGATGGTAGGACTATGAGTCAGGGACGACTTAGGCGGGAATTTGATAAAGTGTTCCCATGCCAGCAAGAGAGCCTGGATAGTTGTGTATTGGGAAGATGGTCTCTTTGCTCCCAGGAGCATAGCTTCTGACAGAAGTAAAAACTTAAAGGACCACTATCTTGAACAAAGTTGGCAGTTAAAATGGGACAGATGACAGGTTTTGGGCCAGTCCATGTTTTTAAGGGGGATTCTCAGGGATTTCTTTGTTTGCAACAGCATTTCCTGAACATTTGCAAAATGTCACTGACATAATACAGTGGACTGTTCAAGTGATTAGTGAGGCCGGCTGGTTTCTTGCTAATTTTTCAGTTAATCAGATGTTCAGGAAATGCAGTTGAAAACAAAGCAAACCCTTGAAATACCCTATGAGGAGATGGATTGTCCCAAAATCTGTCGGTTATGTTAGATTTTCAATGCCTACTGTTTTTTGCGCTCGTGGTCCTTTAAGGCATACAGTAAAAAATGGCGCGGAGGAAATAATGGCGCACCGTTCTGCCGATTATAAAACGCTATTTACCGTTTTAATGTAAATACATTAAAACGGTAAATAGCGTTTTATAAAACAGCAGAATGGTGCGCCATTGAAAAATGCAGGGAACTAGCAGAGGGGGTCGGGCTGGCAGCGGGGGTCGGGCTGGAGAGGCAGCGGGCAGTGGGCTGGCAGCGGTGTCAGGGTGGAGAGGCAGCGGGCTGGCAGCGGGGGTCGGGCTGAAGAGGCAGCGGGGTGGAGGGAGGATTACGCAGCATGTGTATATTGTGTATACATTACCTTGTCCCGGCCGGCGATCGCTCCTTCACTTCATAGCTTGCACGAGTTCTGCATCCAGCCAATCACCATGCGGCTTCAGTTTCCGCATGGTGATTGGCTGGATGCAGAACTCGTGCAAGCTATGAAGTGAAGGAACGATCGCCGGCCGGGACAAGGTAATGTATACACAATATACACATGCTGCGTAATCCTCCCTCCACCCCGCTGCCTCTTCAGCCCGACCCCCGCTGCCAGCCCGCTGCCTCTCCACCCTGACACCGCTGCCAGCCCACTGCCCGCTGCCTCTCCAGCCCGACCCCCTACTGCCCGCTGCCTCTCCAGCCCGACCCCGCTGCCAGCCCGCTGCCTCTCCAGCACGATCCCTGCTAAAAAAATTGAACATATAAAACGTTAAATATCGTTGTAATGCAGCGCCATTCTGACACTATTGGCGCTGTGCGCCATTTTTGCCTGTCCCCCCTTTAAGAACTACATCCCGATGTTGAAGGGATTGGAATCGTTGCAAAGCAAGAGCACTAACACACCAACCACCACTACATCACCCTGCCTCCAAATTAGAACACTTCTTCCGGCCAGTGATTATGTCCATAGTAAAACTAGTGTATCATCTGTAAATATAATGTAAGGACATGCTTTAATTTCACAACTTCAAAGGAAGCTTCATTCAAATTTGGCCATAAATAAATGTACATAATGGGGCAACATATCACTTGAAGAAATGTTGACAAGCTGCAGTACTATGCATGTGTGGAATGGTAGTATAAAGGTATTTCACATCCATTGTAGCCACAACAAGTTCTAATACATTTTTGATTTTTTTGGGTGGATTGCAAGGCACTACTTTTGGCAGTCATATTTCATTACTCTTTCTTTACTTTAGGTAAAACCAGGAGTTTTGTTTTTGAATCTGGATGATACCATTCATTGTCAAACTTAGACATGAGTAAACAGTGAGCTTTCGGATTTTAAAATGCCTTCGGCGGACTGGTTCCTGACTAAAAATGAAAACCACACTTTATGTACACTGACATACAGAGTTGAATAATTTTTCGGCAAACATTAATGTATTTTTACATGTCTTAACTGTTACTCAGAACACTTTTCCTGGCCTCTGGGCTAAATTGATAAGTTCAACAGTTCCCTTCATGTAACGTAAAGTACACTCTGGTGATGATGATGGGTAACTATTGGAAATTCCAAGTTGAAATACTAACTGGGCTAGTAGTCACATGCAACATTAATTTTAAACTAAAGAGCATTCTGGCATTTCAAACCAGCATATGCAAGTAAAAAATAATGCATAGTGACAGTAAACAGTAAACACCATCAAACGCAAGCATATAACAGAAAAATTGAATTGAAAAATTAAAAATAAAATAAAAAGAATATTGTAATATTGAAAAGCCATTGTACCAGCAAGAGAAGTTGTAAACAAGAGTCCTGGTTTTAACCATGTTGTACAGATATGATCCAATGTATGTACTTTGTCTCTTTTTTAAATCTCATTTCTGACTTTAAGCCACCCATTAATACAGTGAATGTCAATGTTTGTAAGCCGTGTTTTCAGTGTTGGTCAGGGAAAAGTACAAGGAAGCCTTTTTATAATTAGAAAAATCTCATGTTATTTTTCTCAAAATCAGCCAATAAATGCTATCATCCTGTTTCAAAACTCCTTGTTTTTATGGCTAATACGGTACCACACTGTACTGGTTTGACTTTTATTAAACGTTATTGTACAATGTCCATGTATAGTGTAATTTTGTAATTTTGTACATCTTGTTTTTTACAGCTTCTGAACTAACCGCCCGTGTTGCTGCCCTTGAGCAACAAGTACAGCAGCAGCGGGTGGAATATGAAGCGCGCCTCCAGCAGCTACAAGCTGCTTTTCAGCAGCAGATAGAGCAACTGCAACAACAGCTGGAGGCACAGATTGAGGACCAACGGCAGAGGATTCTGGCCTGCAGGGAGGAGGGAGAACGGCTCCATGAGTATTTTGCCCAGGTTGCCGGTAAAAGGAGGATGTAAGGCGGGTCCTCCTGGAGTCCTCCGGAGTCAGATTAGATGGACAGCGTGTGTGAACAGCATTTTTCAGATCTTGCCACTGATTCTACATTGGATTTAGATCTGGACTTTGGATGGGCCTTTCTAATACATAGTTATGTTTTGTTTGAAACCATTCCATTGTTGCCCTGCCTTTATGTTTAGGGTCATTGTCCTGCTGAAAGGTGAACCTCCGCCCCAGTCTCAAGTCTTTTGCAGAGTCCAAGAGGTTTTCTTCCAAGTTTGCCCTGTATTTGGCACCATCCATCTTCCCATCAACTCTGACCAGCTTCTCTGTCCCTGCTGAAGAGAAGCACCCCCAGAGCATGATGCTGCCACCACCATATTTGACAGTGGGGATGGTGTGGTCAGAGTGATGTGCAGTGTTAGTTTTCTGCCACACATAGCGTTTTGCATTTTGGACCAAAAGTTCCATTTTGGTCTCCTCTGACCAGAGCACCTTGTTCCACATGTTTACCGTGTCCCCCAACATGGCTTGTGTCAAACTGCAAACTGGACTTCTTATGCTTTTCTGTTAACAATGGCTTTCTTCTTGCCACTCTACCATAAAGGCCAACTTTGTGCAGTGCATGACTAATAGTTGTCCTATGGACAGTCTCCCACCTGAGCTGTAGATCTCTGCAGCTCGTCCAGAGTCACCATGGGCCTCTTGACTGCATTTCTGATCAGCGCTCTCCTTGTTTGGCCTGTGAGTTTAGGTGGACGGCCTTGTCTTAGTAGGTTTACAGTTGTGCCATACTCCTTCCATTTCTGAATGATTGCTTGAACAGTGCTCTGTGGGATGTTCAAGGCTTTGGAAATGTTTTTGTAGCCTAAACCAGCTTTACGTTTTTCTATAACTTGATCCCTGACCTGTCTTGTGTGTTCTTTTTACTTCACAGTGCTGTTGATCCAAATATTCTCTTAAGACAACCTCTGAGGCCCTCACAGAGCAGCTGTATTTGTACTGAGATTACATTACAGACAGGTGCACTCTAATCTCTTACCCACCCTGTTTTAAAAGAGCAGGCAAATGGTTGATTTGATGTTGGCAGCCAACCTTTTGTTGAGGTGACAGGGGGCCAGATTTATCAAGAGCGTTTTAAACAAAATATTAGTATTATTTTTAAAAATCCTTGCAGAACTGTCTCAGACAGCCGAAAAAAATCACTAGATAATGAAGATTCCTTCTTAAACTGTAAGGAATAGACGGAGATAGGAAGGTCTCTCAGGCAGTGCAATGTGTGCGGAAAATTGCTGTGGCTAAGGCTACCAACACACCTGCTGTCAGCAAACTCTGACTGAGAGGGGAGGAGCCCTTCACAAATCACATCTAGCCTACACTATCTGTAGAACTGCTAATGAGCACTTTTCTGCAACATTAAAGGAATGGATTTGCACATTTCTTAAATGTTCAGTTTATTGATTTTTATTATTTAAATGAATCACATATCAGTTACTTCATATGGAGAGCATATCTTTCTCCATAGACCTTGTGTTAAAAAAAATAGTTGCTATCACTTATTTTTGCTTTGGCAGCGAGCTGAGCTGGCTCATTAGCATACTGTACGACGACGGGCTTCAGCCTGCTTATAGCAGACACTCCAGCTGATTTATTATAACGCTGACTCACACACTACAGACAGCTGCTGTTCTGAGTTCTCTGTAACCAGTTAATTGAATAGATAAAGCAGTCGGCTAATTATGTACTTATGAAAAAGCATGTTTGTTTATTTACTTATCTAGTTACAGAGAACCGCAGCTCTCTGTAGTGAGTGAGTTAGCGTTATCAGCTTGAGTGTCTGCTATCAGAGAAGTCCGTCCGGCGCATGACACAGCCCAGCTCTCTGTGGTGTATGAGACAGCCTTATAAATCAGCTGGAGTGTCTGCTAGCCTATAAGCAGGCTGAAGCCTGTCGTCGCATACTATGCTAATGAGCCATCGGCCAAAGCAAAACTAAGTGATAGCATCTACTTTTTTTTAACACAAGGGCGTCAATTCACCAGAGAGGATTTACTAAGAGAAAAAAGGTAGGTAGATTATCTCATGAGGTATTTTAACACTCTGGAGTCAATTCACCAGTGTGAGAGGACAGAGAGAAAAGTGTTCGATAGCAGGGGATAATGGAGAGATATGCATGAGGAAAGTGTGAGAAAGCAGAGATTTAGGTAATAATCGGTATTAATGATTTACATGGGTTACTTCTCCGCTCTGTAAGCATGAAAGTGAAGCATTGTGGGTAGGAGGCAGAGTTTAACCACTACATGACCAGAGTATTCCCGCCTTATACTGCCGGATCACATCATTAATCATATCATTCACGAGTGATTCTGAACGTCTTAACCACCTCTGTCTCAGTAAAATTATCACGAACTGTTCTCACACGAAAAATACGAGGGGCGATTAAACAGACCCTCCTCCTGCGCCTTCGTATCCTCATAATAGAAGCAAGCTCTAAGGCCTAGTGCACACCAGAGCGGTTCGGCTGCGTTTTTTGCGATCCGCTTGCGGCTGCGGATACGCGTGGGAGGCGTTTTGCATAAACGCATACTCCCGGGCTGCTGCAGATTTAGGATTGCGGAGGCGTTTCTGACTCAATGTTAAGTATAGGAAAAACGCAAACCGCTCTGAAAACCTGCACTTCACAGCGGTTTGTCAGGCGGTTTTTGTTACAGTAGCTGTTCAGTAACAGCTTTACTGTAACAATACAGAAAATCTACTACACCAAAAACGCTTCACAGAACTGCAAAATGCTAGCTGAAACGCTACAGAAAAACAAGAAAAAGCGTTTCAAAATCTGCTAGCATTTTGCGAATATACTAGCGGTTTTTGGTGTGCATCAGGCCTAACAGAGTAAGCTCAAAAGGCTCCATCTTCCACAGCAGCAGCTGCTGTGTGAAAACCACGATATCTCCAGGTTAATTCAGGGGGTTAAGAGATGTAAAAATTACGAATGACCACACACCGTTTCTTCCCTGGTGAAATGTGATTTGGGGAAAAACTAACTACTAACTATCACTTATTTATCTCATACTTATCTCACATTTATCTCTTGCATTTCTCTCGATCGATAATTTCCCCTATACTTCTGGATAATTGCTACTTGGAGATATCACAGGAGGTTAATTACCTCCCAAGAGATATTTAGGTTGTTAACCTCTGGTGAATTGACGCCAAGGTCGATGGAGAAAGATAAGCTCTCCATATAAAATAACAGATATGTGATTAATGTAAATAGTAATTATCAATAAACTGCCCCTTCAAATAGAGACACTGAAGCGAAAAAAAATTATGCTATTATGATTTGTATGTGTAGTACAGCTAAGAAATAAAACGTTAAGATCAGATACATCAGTCTAATTGTTTCCAGTACAAGAAGTGTTAATAAACTCCAGTTGTTATCTCTATGCAAAGAAGCCATTAATCTCTACGGCTTTCAGAGTCGTGGAATGGGCTGTTTTATGACTTTTATTATCTGAAATGTTATTGAACTATTTAATATTTCTCTGCCAGAGGCGAGGTCAGTAGTTCACAGACTGCTCGGAAAGAAGAATTCTGAATGCTGAGTGATGTGTAATCTGAACATAGTGTATAATGATCCAATGTTATAAATACAACTATATACCTAAAAAAAAGGGAATATTTTCTTTTCTGCAAATCTTCTAGTAATTATTCATAGTACACTACAAATTCATTATATCATATATTTTTTTTTCTCTTCAGAGTCTTTTTAACTGTAGTGTAGCTCTAGAAATCCACGCTAAACTGTCGCTATTACATAGGCTTTGCGAATTTTCTTACTATCATGCAGAACTATTCTTCAACTGGCTAGAACAGTTTTAGAAGAATAAACTGTCGGTAATGCTTTGAGAAATCTGGCCCAGGGACTATGTTACACAGTGCCAACTGTCCTGTGTCCTGGTCACCCCTCCCAGTTGATAGGCAATGCACTGTTATGTTGATGGAGTAGTAGACATCAGAAGTTTCCTGTCTCGTCCAACTACAATTCTCGCAAACTCTTTCTGTTGTAAGAAAGGAAAGTTTTATGTTTTCCTGTGTTTCTTGTTTTGTACCTTTTTTAAAAAAAATTGACAAAACTTATTGCAAATTGCAATAAAAGTTTTTAAAAAAACCTGGTCTTTGTTGTATTGTATGTATTGCACAATGCATATCTAACTGGCTGGTGATGACAACCATTAGGCTCTTGCCTGCCTGGCATTACTTTTTTGTCTGTTGTAGGCACCACAACGTCCGGTAGTTGAATTGTCACAGGCTCAGCAGCAGAAGTACGTCTCATAAGGTTTGACACAAAAGGTAATTGGCAGCAGAGTACACACAGGTCCTCGCACACTAGAGACCTTGGTTGAGGGATATCATGTCCGGTAGTTGACTGGTCGCAGCATCAGAAGCAAAGTAAGTATCATAATATTTGACACAGCAGGTAACGGCAGCAGAGTAGACGGGCCCTTGCCCTTTAGAGACATGGTTTGAAGGATATAACGTCCAGGAAATGGACTTGTCACAGCAGTAGTAAGTATCATTAGGTCTTAGAGTCTTGAAACAGCAGGTAACGGCAGCAGAGTAGACAGGCCCTTGCCCCTTAGGGACATGGTTTGAAGGATATAACGTCCAGGAAATGGACTTGTCACAGCAGTAGTAAGTATCATTAGGTTTATGAGTCTTGAGACAGCAGGTAACGGCAGCAAAGTACACAGGCCCTTGCCCCTTAGGGACCTGTGTAGAAGGATATAAAGTCCAGGAAATGGACTTGTCACAGCAGTAGTAAGTATCATTAGGTTTTAGAGTCTTGAGACAGCAGGTAACGGCAGCAGAGTAGACAGGCCCTTGCCCCTTAGGGACATGGTTTGAAGGATATAACGTCCGGCAGTTGAATTGACACAGCAGTAGTAGTAGTAGTAAGTATCATTAGGTTTATGAGTCTTGAGACAGCAGGTAACGGCAGCAAAGTACACAGGCCCTTGCCCCTTAGGGACCTGTGTAGAAGGATATAAAGTCCAGGAAATGGACTTGTCACAGCAGTAGTAAGTATAATTAGGTTTATGAGTCTTGAGACAGCAGGTAACAGCAGCAGAGTAGACAGGCCATTGCCCTTTAGAGACATGGTTTGAAGGATATAACGTCCAGGAAATGGACTTGTCACAGCAGTAGTAATTATCATTAGGTTTTAGAGTCTTGAGACAGCAGGTAACGGCAGCAGAGTAGACAGGCCCTTGCCCTTTAGAGACATGGTTTGAAGGATATAACGTCCAGGAAATGGACTTGTCACAGCAGTAGTAAGTATCATTAGGTCTTAGAGTCTTGAAACAGCAGGTAACGGCAGCAGAGTAGACAGGCCCTTGCCCCTTAGGGACATGGTTTGAAGGATATAACGTCCAGGAAATGGACTTGTCACAGCAGTAGTAAGTATAATTAGGTTTTAGAGTCTTGAGACAGCAGGTAACGGCAGCAGAGTAGACAGGCCCTTGCCCTTTAGAGACATGGTTTGAAGGATATAACGTCCAGGAAATGGACTTGTCACAGCAGTAGTAAGTATCATTAGGTCTTAGAGTCTTGAAACAGCAGGTAACGGCAGCAGAGTAGACAGGCCCTTGCCCTTTAGAGACATGGTTTGAAGGATATAACGTCCAGGAAATGGACTTGTCACAACAGTAGTAAGTATCATTAGGTCTTAGAGTCTTGAGACAGCAGGTAACGGCAGCAGAGTAGACAGGCCCTTGCCCCTTAGGGACCTGTGTTGAAGGATATAAAGTCCAGGAAATGGACTTGTCACAGCAGTAGTAAGTATCATTAGGTTTTAGAGTCTTGAGACAGCAGGTAACGGCAGCAGAGTAGACAGGCCCTTGCCCCTTAGGGACCTGTGTTGAAGGATATAACGTCCGGCAGTTGAATTGACACAGCAGTAGTAGTAGTAGTAAGTATCATTAGGTTTATGAGTCTTGAGACAGCAGGTAACGGCAGCAAAGTACACAGGCCCTTGCCCCTTAGGGACCTGTGTAGAAGGATATAAAGTCCAGGAAATGGACTTGTCACAGCAGTAGTAAGTATAATTAGGTTTATGAGTCTTGAGACAGCAGGTAACGGCAGCAGAGTAGACAGGCCCTTGCCCCTTAGGGACATGGTTTGAAGGATATAACGTCCAGGAAATGGACTTGTCACAGCAGTAGTAAGTATCATTAGGTTTTAGAGTCTTGAGACAGCAGGTAACAGCAGCAGAGTAGACAGGCCATTGCCCTTTAGAGACATGGTTTGAAGGATATAACGTCCAGGAAATGGACTTGTCACAGCAGTAGTAAGTATCATTAGGTCTTAGAGTCTTGAAACAGCAGGTAACGGCAGCAGAGTAGACAGGCCCTTGCCCCTTAGGGACATGGTTTGAAGGATATAACGTCCAGGAAATGGACTTGTCACAGCAGTAGTAAGTATAATTAGGTTTTAGAGTCTTGAGACAGCAGGTAACGGCAGCAGAGTAGACAGGCCCTTGCCCTTTAGAGACATGGTTTGAAGGATATAACGTCCAGGAAATGGACTTGTCACAGCAGTAGTAAGTATCATTAGGTCTTAGAGTCTTGAAACAGCAGGTAACGGCAGCAGAGTAGACAGGCCCTTGCCCTTTAGAGACATGGTTTGAAGGATATAACGTCCAGGAAATGGACTTGTCACAACAGTAGTAAGTATCATTAGGTCTTAGAGTCTTGAGACAGCAGGTAACGGCAGCAGAGTAGACAGGCCCTTGCCGCTTAGGGACCTGTGTTGAAGGATATAAAGTCCAGGAAATGGACTTGTCACAGCAGTAGTAAGTATCATTAGGTTTTAGAGTCTTGAGACAGCAGGTAACGGCAGCAGAGTAGACAGGCCCTTGCCCCTTAGGGACCTGTGTTGAAGGATATAACGTCCGGCAGTTGAATTGACACAGCAGTAGTAGTAGTAGTAAGTATCATTAGGTTTATGAGTCTTGAGACAGCAGGTAACGGCAGCAAAGTACACAGGCCCTTGCCCCTTAGGGACCTGTGTAGAAGGATATAAAGTCCAGGAAATGGACTTGTCACAGCAGTAGTAAGTATAATTAGGTTTATGAGTCTTGAGACAGCAGGTAACGGCAGCAGAGTAGACAGGCCCTTGCCCCTTAGGGACATGGTTTGAAGGATATAACGTCCAGGAAATGGACTTGTCACAGCAGTAGTAAGTATCATTAGGTTTTAGAGTCTTGAGACAGCAGGTAACAGCAGCAGAGTAGACAGGCCATTGCCCTTTAGAGACATGGTTTGAAGGATATAACGTCCAGGAAATGGACTTGTCACAGCAGTAGTAAGTATCATTAGGTTTTAGAGTCTTGAGACAGCAGGTAACAGCAGCAGAGTAGACAGGCCATTGCCCTTTAGAGACATGGTTTGAAGGATATAACGTCCAGGAAATGGACTTGTCACAGCAGTAGTAATTATCATTAGGTTTTAGAGTCTTGAGACAGCAGGTAACGGCAGCAGAGTAGACAGGCCCTTGCCCTTTAGAGACATGGTTTGAAGGATATAACGTCCAGGAAATGGACTTGTCACAGCAGTAGTAAGTATCATTAGGTCTTAGAGTCTTGAGACAGCAGGTAACGGCAGCAGAGTAGACAGGCCCTTGCCCCTTAGGGACCTGTGTTGAAGGATATAAAGTCCAGGAAATGGACTTGTCACAGCAGTAGTAAGTATCATTAGGTTTTAGAGTCTTGAGACAGCAGATAACGGCAGCAGAGTAGACAGGCCATTGCCCTTTAGAGACATGGTTTGAAGGATATAACGTCCAGGAAATGGACTTGTCACAGCAGTAGTAAGTATCATTAGGTCTTAGAGTCTTGAGACAGCAGGTAACGGCAGCAGAGTAGACAGGCCCTTGCCCCTTAGGGACATGGTTTGAAGGATATAACGTCCAGGAAATGGACTTGTCACAGCAGTAGTAAGTATCATTAGGTTTTAGAGTCTTGAGACAGCAGGTAACGGCAGCAAAGTACACAGGCCCTTGCCCCTTAGGGACCTGTGTAGAAGGATATAAAGTCCAGGAAATGGACTTGTCACAGCAGTAGTAAGTATCATTAGGTTTTAGAGTCTTGAGACAGCAGGTAACGGCAGCAGAGTAGACAGGCCCTTGCCCCTTATGGACATGGTTTGAAGGATATAACGTCCGGCAGTTGAATTGACACAGCAGTAGTAGTAGTAGTAAGTATCATTAGGTTTATGAGTCTTGAGACAGCAGGTAACGGCAGCAAAGTACACAGGCCCTTGCCCCTTAGGGACCTGTGTAGAAGGATATAAAGTCCAGGAAATGGACTTGTCACAGCAGTAGTAAGTATAATTAGGTTTATGAGTCTTGAGACAGCAGGTAACGGCAGCAGAGTAGACAGGCCCTTGCCCCTTAGGGACATGGTTTGAAGGATATAACGTCCAGGAAATGGACTTGTCACAGCAGTAGTAAGTATCATTAGGTTTTAGAGTCTTGAGACAGCAGGTAACAGCAGCAGAGTAGACAGGCCATTGCCCTTTAGAGACATGGTTTGAAGGATATAACGTCCAGGAAATGGACTTGTCACAGCAGTAGTAATTATCATTAGGTTTTAGAGTCTTGAGACAGCAGGTAACGGCAGCAGAGTAGACAGGCCCTTGCCCTTTAGAGACATGGTTTGAAGGATATAACGTCCAGGAAATGGACTTGTCACAGCAGTAGTAAGTATCATTAGGTCTTAGAGTCTTGAAACAGCAGGTAACGGCAGCAGAGTAGACAGGCCCTTGCCCCTTAGGGACATGGTTTGAAGGATATAACGTCCAGGAAATGGACTTGTCACAGCAGTAGTAAGTATAATTAGGTTTTAGAGTCTTGAGACAGCAGGTAACGGCAGCAAAGTACACAGGCCCTTGCCCCTTAGGGACCTGTGTAGAAGGATATAAAGTCCAGGAAATGGACTTGTCACAACAGTAGTAAGTATCATTAGGTCTTAGAGTCTTGAGACAGCAGGTAACGGCAGCAGAGTAGACAGGCCCTTGCCCCTTAGGGACCTGTGTTGAAGGATATAAAGTCCAGGAAATGGACTTGTCACAGCAGTAGTAAGTATCATTAGGTCTTAGAGTCTTGAAACAGCAGGTAACGGCAGCAGAGTAGACAGGCCCTTGCCCTTTAGAGACATGGTTTGAAGGATATAACGTCCAGGAAATGGACTTGTCACAACAGTAGTAAGTATCATTAGGTTTATGAGTCTTGAGACAGCAGGTAACGGCAGCAAAGTACACAGGCCCTTGCCCCTTAGGGACCTGTGTAGAAGGATATAAAGTCCAGGAAATGGACTTGTCACAGCAGTAGTAAGTATCATTAGGTTTTAGAGTCTTGAGACAGCAGGTAACGGCAGCAGAGTAGACAGGCCCTTGCCCCTTAGGGACATGGTTTGAAGGATATAACGTCCGGCAGTTGAATTGACACAGCAGTAGTAGTAGTAGTAAGTATCATTAGGTTTATGAGTCTTGAGACAGCAGGTAACGGCAGCAAAGTACACAGGCCCTTGCCCCTTAGGGACCTGTGTAGAAGGATATAAAGTCCAGGAAATGGACTTGTCACAGCAGTAGTAAGTATAATTAGGTTTATGAGTCTTGAGACAGCAGGTAACGGCAGCAGAGTAGACAGGCCCTTGCCCCTTAGGGACATGGTTTGAAGGATATAACGTCCAGGAAATGGACTTGTCACAGCAGTAGTAAGTATCATTAGGTTTTAGAGTCTTGAGACAGCAGGTAACAGCAGCAGAGTAGACAGGCCATTGCCCTTTAGAGACATGGTTTGAAGGATATAACGTCCAGGAAATGGACTTGTCACAGCAGTAGTAAGTATCATTAGGTTTTAGAGTCTTGAGACAGCAGGTAACAGCAGCAGAGTAGACAGGCCATTGCCCTTTAGAGACATGGTTTGAAGGATATAACGTCCAGGAAATGGACTTGTCACAGCAGTAGTAATTATCATTAGGTTTTAGAGTCTTGAGACAGCAGGTAACGGCAGCAGAGTAGACAGGCCCTTGCCCTTTAGAGACATGGTTTGAAGGATATAACGTCCAGGAAATGGACTTGTCACAGCAGTAGTAAGTATCATTAGGTCTTAGAGTCTTGAGACAGCAGGTAACGGCAGCAAAGTACACAGGCCCTTGCCCCTTAGGGACCTGTGTAGAAGGATATAAAGTCCAGGAAATGGACTTGTCACAGCAGTAGTAAGTATCATTAGGTTTTAGAGTCTTGAGACAGCAGGTAACGGCAGCAGAGTAGACAGGCCATTGCCCTTTAGAGACATGGTTTGAAGGATATAACGTCCAGGAAATGGACTTGTCACAGCAGTAGTAAGTATCATTAGGTCTTAGAGTCTTGAGACAGCAGGTAACGGCAGCAGAGTAGACAGGCCCTTGCCCCTTAGGGACATGGTTTGAAGGATATAACGTCCAGGAAATGGACTTGTCACAGCAGTAGTAAGTATCATTAGGTTTTAGAGTCTTGAGACAGCAGGTAACGGCAGCAAAGTACACAGGCCCTTGCCCCTTAGGGACCTGTGTAGAAGGATATAAAGTCCAGGAAATGGACTTGTCACAGCAGTAGTAAGTATCATTAGGTTTTAGAGTCTTGAGACAGCAGGTAACGGCAGCAGAGTAGACAGGCCCTTGCCCCTTATGGACATGGTTTGAAGGATATAACGTCCGGCAGTTGAATTGACACAGCAGTAGTAGTAGTAGTAAGTATCATTAGGTTTATGAGTCTTGAGACAGCAGGTAACGGCAGCAAAGTACACAGGCCCTTGCCCCTTAGGGACCTGTGTAGAAGGATATAAAGTCCAGGAAATGGACTTGTCACAGCAGTAGTAAGTATAATTAGGTTTATGAGTCTTGAGACAGCAGGTAACGGCAGCAGAGTAGACAGGCCCTTGCCCCTTAGGGACATGGTTTGAAGGATATAACGTCCAGGAAATGGACTTGTCACAGCAGTAGTAAGTATCATTAGGTTTTAGAGTCTTGAGACAGCAGGTAACAGCAGCAGAGTAGACAGGCCATTGCCCTTTAGAGACATGGTTTGAAGGATATAACGTCCAGGAAATGGACTTGTCACAGCAGTAGTAATTATCATTAGGTTTTAGAGTCTTGAGACAGCAGGTAACGGCAGCAGAGTAGACAGGCCCTTGCCCTTTAGAGACATGGTTTGAAGGATATAACGTCCAGGAAATGGACTTGTCACAGCAGTAGTAAGTATCATTAGGTCTTAGAGTCTTGAAACAGCAGGTAACGGCAGCAGAGTAGACAGGCCCTTGCCCCTTAGGGACATGGTTTGAAGGATATAACGTCCAGGAAATGGACTTGTCACAGCAGTAGTAAGTATAATTAGGTTTTAGAGTCTTGAGACAGCAGGTAACGGCAGCAAAGTACACAGGCCCTTGCCCCTTAGGGACCTGTGTAGAAGGATATAAAGTCCAGGAAATGGACTTGTCACAACAGTAGTAAGTATCATTAGGTCTTAGAGTCTTGAGACAGCAGGTAACGGCAGCAGAGTAGACAGGCCCTTGCCCCTTAGGGACCTGTGTTGAAGGATATAAAGTCCAGGAAATGGACTTGTCACAGCAGTAGTAAGTATCATTAGGTCTTAGAGTCTTGAAACAGCAGGTAACGGCAGCAGAGTAGACAGGCCCTTGCCCTTTAGAGACATGGTTTGAAGGATATAACGTCCAGGAAATGGACTTGTCACAACAGTAGTAAGTATCATTAGGTTTATGAGTCTTGAGACAGCAGGTAACGGCAGCAAAGTACACAGGCCCTTGCCCCTTAGGGACCTGTGTAGAAGGATATAAAGTCCAGGAAATGGACTTGTCACAGCAGTAGTAAGTATCATTAGGTTTTAGAGTCTTGAGACAGCAGGTAACGGCAGCAGAGTAGACAGGCCCTTGCCCCTTATGGACATGGTTTGAAGGATATAACGTCCGGCAGTTGAATTGACACAGCAGTAGTAGTAGTAGTAAGTATCATTAGGTTTATGAGTCTTGAGACAGCAGGTAACGGCAGCAAAGTACACAGGCCCTTGCCCCTTAGGGACCTGTGTAGAAGGATATAAAGTCCAGGAAATGGACTTGTCACAGCAGTAGTAAGTATAATTAGGTTTATGAGTCTTGAGACAGCAGGTAACGGCAGCAGAGTAGACAGGCCCTTGCCCCTTAGGGACATGGTTTGAAGGATATAACGTCCAGGAAATGGACTTGTCACAGCAGTAGTAAGTATCATTAGGTTTTAGAGTCTTGAGACAGCAGGTAACAGCAGCAGAGTAGACAGGCCATTGCCCTTTAGAGACATGGTTTGAAGGATATAACGTCCAGGAAATGGACTTGTCACAGCAGTAGTAAGTATCATTAGGTTTTAGAGTCTTGAGACAGCAGGTAACAGCAGCAGAGTAGACAGGCCATTGCCCTTTAGAGACATGGTTTGAAGGATATAACGTCCAGGAAATGGACTTGTCACAGCAGTAGTAATTATCATTAGGTTTTAGAGTCTTGAGACAGCAGGTAACGGCAGCAGAGTAGACAGGCCCTTGCCCTTTAGAGACATGGTTTGAAGGATATAACGTCCAGGAAATGGACTTGTCACAGCAGTAGTAAGTATCATTAGGTCTTAGAGTCTTGAGACAGCAGGTAACGGCAGCAAAGTACACAGGCCCTTGCCCCTTAGGGACCTGTGTAGAAGGATATAAAGTCCAGGAAATGGACTTGTCACAGCAGTAGTAAGTATCATTAGGTTTTAGAGTCTTGAGACAGCAGGTAACGGCAGCAGAGTAGACAGGCCATTGCCCTTTAGAGACATGGTTTGAAGGATATAACGTCCAGGAAATGGACTTGTCACAGCAGTAGTAAGTATCATTAGGTCTTAGAGTCTTGAGACAGCAGGTAACGGCAGCAGAGTAGACAGGCCCTTGCCCCTTAGGGACATGGTTTGAAGGATATAACGTCCAGGAAATGGACTTGTCACAGCAGTAGTAAGTATCATTAGGTTTTAGAGTCTTGAGACAGCAGGTAACGGCAGCAAAGTACACAGGCCCTTGCCCCTTAGGGACCTGTGTAGAAGGATATAAAGTCCAGGAAATGGACTTGTCACAGCAGTAGTAAGTATCATTAGGTTTTAGAGTCTTGAGACAGCAGGTAACGGCAGCAGAGTAGACAGGCCCTTGCCCCTTATGGACATGGTTTGAAGGATATAACGTCCGGCAGTTGAATTGACACAGCAGTAGTAGTAGTAGTAAGTATCATTAGGTTTATGAGTCTTGAGACAGCAGGTAACGGCAGCAAAGTACACAGGCCCTTGCCCCTTAGGGACCTGTGTAGAAGGATATAAAGTCCAGGAAATGGACTTGTCACAGCAGTAGTAAGTATAATTAGGTTTATGAGTCTTGAGACAGCAGGTAACGGCAGCAGAGTAGACAGGCCCTTGCCCCTTAGGGACATGGTTTGAAGGATATAACGTCCAGGAAATGGACTTGTCACAGCAGTAGTAAGTATCATTAGGTTTTAGAGTCTTGAGACAGCAGGTAACAGCAGCAGAGTAGACAGGCCATTGCCCTTTAGAGACATGGTTTGAAGGATATAACGTCCAGGAAATGGACTTGTCACAGCAGTAGTAATTATCATTAGGTTTTAGAGTCTTGAGACAGCAGGTAACGGCAGCAGAGTAGACAGGCCCTTGCCCTTTAGAGACATGGTTTGAAGGATATAACGTCCAGGAAATGGACTTGTCACAGCAGTAGTAAGTATCATTAGGTCTTAGAGTCTTGAAACAGCAGGTAACGGCAGCAGAGTAGACAGGCCCTTGCCCCTTAGGGACATGGTTTGAAGGATATAACGTCCAGGAAATGGACTTGTCACAGCAGTAGTAAGTATAATTAGGTTTTAGAGTCTTGAGACAGCAGGTAACGGCAGCAAAGTACACAGGCCCTTGCCCCTTAGGGACCTGTGTAGAAGGATATAAAGTCCAGGAAATGGACTTGTCACAACAGTAGTAAGTATCATTAGGTCTTAGAGTCTTGAGACAGCAGGTAACGGCAGCAGAGTAGACAGGCCCTTGCCCCTTAGGGACCTGTGTTGAAGGATATAAAGTCCAGGAAATGGACTTGTCACAGCAGTAGTAAGTATCATTAGGTCTTAGAGTCTTGAAACAGCAGGTAACGGCAGCAGAGTAGACAGGCCCTTGCCCTTTAGAGACATGGTTTGAAGGATATAACGTCCAGGAAATGGACTTGTCACAACAGTAGTAAGTATCATTAGGTTTATGAGTCTTGAGACAGCAGGTAACGGCAGCAAAGTACACAGGCCCTTGCCCCTTAGGGACCTGTGTAGAAGGATATAAAGTCCAGGAAATGGACTTGTCACAGCAGTAGTAAGTATCATTAGGTTTTAGAGTCTTGAGACAGCAGGTAACGGCAGCAGAGTAGACAGGCCCTTGCCCCTTAGGGACATGGTTTGAAGGATATAACGTCCGGCAGTTGAATTGACACAGCAGTAGTAGTAGTAGTAAGTATCATTAGGTTTATGAGTCTTGAGACAGCAGGTAACGGCAGCAAAGTACACAGGCCCTTGCCCCTTAGGGACCTGTGTAGAAGGATATAAAGTCCAGGAAATGGACTTGTCACAGCAGTAGTAAGTATAATTAGGTTTATGAGTCTTGAGACAGCAGGTAACGGCAGCAGAGTAGACAGGCCCTTGCCCCTTAGGGACATGGTTTGAAGGATATAACGTCCAGGAAATGGACTTGTCACAGCAGTAGTAAGTATCATTAGGTTTTAGAGTCTTGAGACAGCAGGTAACAGCAGCAGAGTAGACAGGCCATTGCCCTTTAGAGACATGGTTTGAAGGATATAACGTCCAGGAAATGGACTTGTCACAGCAGTAGTAAGTATCATTAGGTTTTAGAGTCTTGAGACAGCAGGTAACAGCAGCAGAGTAGACAGGCCATTGCCCTTTAGAGACATGGTTTGAAGGATATAACGTCCAGGAAATGGACTTGTCACAGCAGTAGTAATTATCATTAGGTTTTAGAGTCTTGAGACAGCAGGTAACGGCAGCAGAGTAGACAGGCCCTTGCCCTTTAGAGACATGGTTTGAAGGATATAACGTCCAGGAAATGGACTTGTCACAGCAGTAGTAAGTATCATTAGGTCTTAGAGTCTTGAGACAGCAGGTAACGGCAGCAAAGTACACAGGCCCTTGCCCCTTAGGGACCTGTGTAGAAGGATATAAAGTCCAGGAAATGGACTTGTCACAGCAGTAGTAAGTATCATTAGGTTTTAGAGTCTTGAGACAGCAGGTAACGGCAGCAGAGTAGACAGGCCCTTGCCCTTTAGAGACATGGTTTGAAGGATATAACGTCCAGGAAATGGACTTGTCACAGCAGTAGTAAGTATCATTAGGTCTTAGAGTCTTGAGACAGCAGGTAACGGCAGCAGAGTAGACAGGCCCTTGCCCCTTAGGGACCTGTGTTGAAGGATATAAAGTCCAGGAAATGGACTTGTCACAGCAGTAGTAAGTATCATTAGGTTTTAGAGTCTTGAGACAGCAGGTAACGGCAGCAGAGTAGACAGGCCCTTGCCCTTTAGAGACATGGTTTGAAGGATATAACGTCCAGGAAATGGACTTGTCACAACAGTAGTAAGTATCATTAGGTCTTAGAGTCTTGAGACAGCAGGTAACGGCAGCAGAGTAGACAGGCCCTTGCCCCTTAGGGACCTGTGTTGAAGGATATAAAGTCCAGGAAATGGACTTGTCACAGCAGTAGTAAGTATCATTAGGTTTTAGAGTCTTGAGACAGCAGGTAACGGCAGCAGAGTAGACAGGCCCTTGCCCCTTAGGGACATGGTTTGAAGGATATAACGTCCAGGAAATGGACTTGTCACAGCAGTAGTAAGTATCATTAGGTCTTAGAGTCTTGAAACAGCAGGTAACGGCAGCAGAGTAGACAGGCCCTTGCCCCTTAGGGACATGGTTTGAAGGATATAACGTCCAGGAAATGGACTTGTCACAGCAGTAGTAAGTATCATTAGGTTTTAGAGTCTTGAGACAGCAGGTAACAGCAGCAGAGTAGACAGGCCATTGCCCTTTAGAGACATGGTTTGAAGGATATAACGTCCAGGAAATGGACTTGTCACAGCAGTAGTAATTATCATTAGGTTTTAGAGTCTTGAGACAGCAGGTAACGGCAGCAGAGTAGACAGGCCCTTGCCCTTTAGAGACATGGTTTGAAGGATATAACGTCCAGGAAATGGACTTGTCACAGCAGTAGTAAGTATCATTAGGTCTTAGAGTCTTGAAACAGCAGGTAACGGCAGCAGAGTAGACAGGCCCTTGCCCCTTAGGGACATGGTTTGAAGGATATAACGTCCAGGAAATGGACTTGTCACAGCAGTAGTAAGTATAATTAGGTTTTAGAGTCTTGAGACAGCAGGTAACGGCAGCAGAGTAGACAGGCCCTTGCCCTTTAGAGACATGGTTTGAAGGATATAACGTCCAGGAAATGGACTTGTCACAGCAGTAGTAAGTATCATTAGGTCTTAGAGTCTTGAAACAGCAGGTAACGGCAGCAGAGTAGACAGGCCCTTGCCCTTTAGAGACATGGTTTGAAGGATATAACGTCCAGGAAATGGACTTGTCACAACAGTAGTAAGTATCATTAGGTCTTAGAGTCTTGAGACAGCAGGTAACGGCAGCAGAGTAGACAGGCCCTTGCCCCTTAGGGACCTGTGTTGAAGGATATAAAGTCCAGGAAATGGACTTGTCACAGCAGTAGTAAGTATCATTAGGTTTTAGAGTCTTGAGACAGCAGGTAACGGCAGCAGAGTAGACAGGCCCTTGCCCCTTAGGGACCTGTGTTGAAGGATATAACGTCCGGCAGTTGAATTGACACAGCAGTAGTAGTAGTAGTAAGTATCATTAGGTTTATGAGTCTTGAGACAGCAGGTAACGGCAGCAAAGTACACAGGCCCTTGCCCCTTAGGGACCTGTGTAGAAGGATATAAAGTCCAGGAAATGGACTTGTCACAGCAGTAGTAAGTATAATTAGGTTTATGAGTCTTGAGACAGCAGGTAACGGCAGCAGAGTAGACAGGCCCTTGCCCCTTAGGGACATGGTTTGAAGGATATAACGTCCAGGAAATGGACTTGTCACAGCAGTAGTAAGTATCATTAGGTTTTAGAGTCTTGAGACAGCAGGTAACAGCAGCAGAGTAGACAGGCCATTGCCCTTTAGAGACATGGTTTGAAGGATATAACGTCCAGGAAATGGACTTGTCACAGCAGTAGTAAGTATCATTAGGTTTATGAGTCTTGAGACAGCAGGTAACAGCAGCAGAGTAGACAGGCCATTGCCCTTTAGAGACATGGTTTGAAGGATATAACGTCCAGGAAATGGACTTGTCACAGCAGTAGTAATTATCATTAGGTTTTAGAGTCTTGAGACAGCAGGTAACGGCAGCAGAGTAGACAGGCCCTTGCCCTTTAGAGACATGGTTTGAAGGATATAACGTCCAGGAAATGGACTTGTCACAGCAGTAGTAAGTATCATTAGGTCTTAGAGTCTTGAAACAGCAGGTAACGGCAGCAGAGTAGACAGGCCCTTGCCCCTTAGGGACATGGTTTGAAGGATATAACGTCCAGGAAATGGACTTGTCACAGCAGTAGTAAGTATAATTAGGTTTTAGAGTCTTGAGACAGCAGGTAACGGCAGCAGAGTAGACAGGCCCTTGCCCTTTAGAGACATGGTTTGAAGGATATAACGTCCAGGAAATGGACTTGTCACAGCAGTAGTAAGTATCATTAGGTCTTAGAGTCTTGAAACAGCAGGTAACGGCAGCAGAGTAGACAGGCCCTTGCCCTTTAGAGACATGGTTTGAAGGATATAACGTCCAGGAAATGGACTTGTCACAACAGTAGTAAGTATCATTAGGTCTTAGAGTCTTGAGACAGCAGGTAACGGCAGCAGAGTAGACAGGCCCTTGCCGCTTAGGGACCTGTGTTGAAGGATATAAAGTCCAGGAAATGGACTTGTCACAGCAGTAGTAAGTATCATTAGGTTTTAGAGTCTTGAGACAGCAGGTAACGGCAGCAGAGTAGACAGGCCCTTGCCCCTTAGGGACCTGTGTTGAAGGATATAACGTCCGGCAGTTGAATTGACACAGCAGTAGTAGTAGTAGTAAGTATCATTAGGTTTATGAGTCTTGAGACAGCAGGTAACGGCAGCAAAGTACACAGGCCCTTGCCCCTTAGGGACCTGTGTAGAAGGATATAAAGTCCAGGAAATGGACTTGTCACAGCAGTAGTAAGTATAATTAGGTTTATGAGTCTTGAGACAGCAGGTAACGGCAGCAGAGTAGACAGGCCCTTGCCCCTTAGGGACATGGTTTGAAGGATATAACGTCCAGGAAATGGACTTGTCACAGCAGTAGTAAGTATCATTAGGTTTTAGAGTCTTGAGACAGCAGGTAACAGCAGCAGAGTAGACAGGCCATTGCCCTTTAGAGACATGGTTTGAAGGATATAACGTCCAGGAAATGGACTTGTCACAGCAGTAGTAAGTATCATTAGGTTTTAGAGTCTTGAGACAGCAGGTAACAGCAGCAGAGTAGACAGGCCATTGCCCTTTAGAGACATGGTTTGAAGGATATAACGTCCAGGAAATGGACTTGTCACAGCAGTAGTAATTATCATTAGGTTTTAGAGTCTTGAGACAGCAGGTAACGGCAGCAGAGTAGACAGGCCCTTGCCCTTTAGAGACATGGTTTGAAGGATATAACGTCCAGGAAATGGACTTGTCACAGCAGTAGTAAGTATCATTAGGTCTTAGAGTCTTGAGACAGCAGGTAACGGCAGCAGAGTAGACAGGCCCTTGCCCCTTAGGGACATGGTTTGAAGGATATAACGTCCAGGAAATGGACTTGTCACAGCAGTAGTAAGTATCATTAGGTTTTAGAGTCTTGAGACAGCAGGTAACGGCAGCAGAGTAGACAGGCCCTTGCCCTTTAGAGACATGGTTTGAAGGATATAACGTCCAGGAAATGGACTTGTCACAGCAGTAATAAGTATCATTAGGTCTTAGAGTCTTGAGACAGCAGGTAACGGCAGCAGAGTAGACAGGCCCTTGCCCCTTAGGGACCTGTGTTGAAGGATATAAAGTCCAGGAAATGGACTTGTCACAGCAGTAGTAAGTATCATTAGGTTTTAGAGTCTTGAGACAGCAGGTAACGGCAGCAGAGTAGACAGGCCATTGCCCTTTAGAGACATGGTTTGAAGGATATAACGTCCAGGAAATGGACTTGTCACAGCAGTAGTAAGTATCATTAGGTCTTAGAGTCTTGAGACAGCAGGTAACGGCAGCAGAGTAGACAGGCCCTTGCCCCTTAGGGACATGGTTTGAAGGATATAACGTCCAGGAAATGGACTTGTCACAGCAGTAGTAAGTATCATTAGGTTTTAGAGTCTTGAGACAGCAGGTAACGGCAGCAAAGTACACAGGCCCTTGCCCCTTAGGGACCTGTGTAGAAGGATATAAAGTCCAGGAAATGGACTTGTCACAGCAGTAGTAAGTATCATTAGGTTTTAGAGTCTTGAGACAGCAGGTAACGGCAGCAGAGTAGACAGGCCCTTGCCCCTTATGGACATGGTTTGAAGGATATAACGTCCGGCAGTTGAATTGACACAGCAGTAGTAGTAGTAGTAAGTATCATTAGGTTTATGAGTCTTGAGACAGCAGGTAACGGCAGCAAAGTACACAGGCCCTTGCCCCTTAGGGACCTGTGTAGAAGGATATAAAGTCCAGGAAATGGACTTGTCACAGCAGTAGTAAGTATAATTAGGTTTATGAGTCTTGAGACAGCAGGTAACGGCAGCAGAGTAGACAGGCCCTTGCCCCTTAGGGACATGGTTTGAAGGATATAACGTCCAGGAAATGGACTTGTCACAGCAGTAGTAAGTATCATTAGGTTTTAGAGTCTTGAGACAGCAGGTAACAGCAGCAGAGTAGACAGGCCATTGCCCTTTAGAGACATGGTTTGAAGGATATAACGTCCAGGAAATGGACTTGTCACAGCAGTAGTAATTATCATTAGGTTTTAGAGTCTTGAGACAGCAGGTAACGGCAGCAGAGTAGACAGGCCCTTGCCCTTTAGAGACATGGTTTGAAGGATATAACGTCCAGGAAATGGACTTGTCACAGCAGTAGTAAGTATCATTAGGTCTTAGAGTCTTGAAACAGCAGGTAACGGCAGCAGAGTAGACAGGCCCTTGCCCCTTAGGGACATGGTTTGAAGGATATAACGTCCAGGAAATGGACTTGTCACAGCAGTAGTAAGTATAATTAGGTTTTAGAGTCTTGAGACAGCAGGTAACGGCAGCAAAGTACACAGGCCCTTGCCCCTTAGGGACCTGTGTAGAAGGATATAAAGTCCAGGAAATGGACTTGTCACAACAGTAGTAAGTATCATTAGGTCTTAGAGTCTTGAGACAGCAGGTAACGGCAGCAGAGTAGACAGGCCCTTGCCCCTTAGGGACCTGTGTTGAAGGATATAAAGTCCAGGAAATGGACTTGTCACAGCAGTAGTAAGTATCATTAGGTCTTAGAGTCTTGAAACAGCAGGTAACGGCAGCAGAGTAGACAGGCCCTTGCCCTTTAGAGACATGGTTTGAAGGATATAACGTCCAGGAAATGGACTTGTCACAACAGTAGTAAGTATCATTAGGTTTATGAGTCTTGAGACAGCAGGTAACGGCAGCAAAGTACACAGGCCCTTGCCCCTTAGGGACCTGTGTAGAAGGATATAAAGTCCAGGAAATGGACTTGTCACAGCAGTAGTAAGTATCATTAGGTTTTAGAGTCTTGAGACAGCAGGTAACGGCAGCAGAGTAGACAGGCCCTTGCCCCTTAGGGACATGGTTTGAAGGATATAACGTCCGGCAGTTGAATTGACACAGCAGTAGTAGTAGTAGTAAGTATCATTAGGTTTATGAGTCTTGAGACAGCAGGTAACGGCAGCAAAGTACACAGGCCCTTGCCCCTTAGGGACCTGTGTAGAAGGATATAAAGTCCAGGAAATGGACTTGTCACAGCAGTAGTAAGTATAATTAGGTTTATGAGTCTTGAGACAGCAGGTAACGGCAGCAGAGTAGACAGGCCCTTGCCCCTTAGGGACATGGTTTGAAGGATATAACGTCCAGGAAATGGACTTGTCACAGCAGTAGTAAGTATCATTAGGTTTTAGAGTCTTGAGACAGCAGGTAACAGCAGCAGAGTAGACAGGCCATTGCCCTTTAGAGACATGGTTTGAAGGATATAACGTCCAGGAAATGGACTTGTCACAGCAGTAGTAAGTATCATTAGGTTTTAGAGTCTTGAGACAGCAGGTAACAGCAGCAGAGTAGACAGGCCATTGCCCTTTAGAGACATGGTTTGAAGGATATAACGTCCAGGAAATGGACTTGTCACAGCAGTAGTAATTATCATTAGGTTTTAGAGTCTTGAGACAGCAGGTAACGGCAGCAGAGTAGACAGGCCCTTGCCCTTTAGAGACATGGTTTGAAGGATATAACGTCCAGGAAATGGACTTGTCACAGCAGTAGTAAGTATCATTAGGTCTTAGAGTCTTGAGACAGCAGGTAACGGCAGCAAAGTACACAGGCCCTTGCCCCTTAGGGACCTGTGTAGAAGGATATAAAGTCCAGGAAATGGACTTGTCACAGCAGTAGTAAGTATCATTAGGTTTTAGAGTCTTGAGACAGCAGGTAACGGCAGCAGAGTAGACAGGCCATTGCCCTTTAGAGACATGGTTTGAAGGATATAACGTCCAGGAAATGGACTTGTCACAGCAGTAGTAAGTATCATTAGGTCTTAGAGTCTTGAGACAGCAGGTAACGGCAGCAGAGTAGACAGGCCCTTGCCCCTTAGGGACATGGTTTGAAGGATATAACGTCCAGGAAATGGACTTGTCACAGCAGTAGTAAGTATCATTAGGTTTTAGAGTCTTGAGACAGCAGGTAACGGCAGCAAAGTACACAGGCCCTTGCCCCTTAGGGACCTGTGTAGAAGGATATAAAGTCCAGGAAATGGACTTGTCACAGCAGTAGTAAGTATCATTAGGTTTTAGAGTCTTGAGACAGCAGGTAACGGCAGCAGAGTAGACAGGCCCTTGCCCCTTATGGACATGGTTTGAAGGATATAACGTCCGGCAGTTGAATTGACACAGCAGTAGTAGTAGTAGTAAGTATCATTAGGTTTATGAGTCTTGAGACAGCAGGTAACGGCAGCAAAGTACACAGGCCCTTGCCCCTTAGGGACCTGTGTAGAAGGATATAAAGTCCAGGAAATGGACTTGTCACAGCAGTAGTAAGTATAATTAGGTTTATGAGTCTTGAGACAGCAGGTAACGGCAGCAGAGTAGACAGGCCCTTGCCCCTTAGGGACATGGTTTGAAGGATATAACGTCCAGGAAATGGACTTGTCACAGCAGTAGTAAGTATCATTAGGTTTTAGAGTCTTGAGACAGCAGGTAACAGCAGCAGAGTAGACAGGCCATTGCCCTTTAGAGACATGGTTTGAAGGATATAACGTCCAGGAAATGGACTTGTCACAGCAGTAGTAATTATCATTAGGTTTTAGAGTCTTGAGACAGCAGGTAACGGCAGCAGAGTAGACAGGCCCTTGCCCTTTAGAGACATGGTTTGAAGGATATAACGTCCAGGAAATGGACTTGTCACAGCAGTAGTAAGTATCATTAGGTCTTAGAGTCTTGAAACAGCAGGTAACGGCAGCAGAGTAGACAGGCCCTTGCCCCTTAGGGACATGGTTTGAAGGATATAACGTCCAGGAAATGGACTTGTCACAGCAGTAGTAAGTATAATTAGGTTTTAGAGTCTTGAGACAGCAGGTAACGGCAGCAAAGTACACAGGCCCTTGCCCCTTAGGGACCTGTGTAGAAGGATATAAAGTCCAGGAAATGGACTTGTCACAACAGTAGTAAGTATCATTAGGTCTTAGAGTCTTGAGACAGCAGGTAACGGCAGCAGAGTAGACAGGCCCTTGCCCCTTAGGGACCTGTGTTGAAGGATATAAAGTCCAGGAAATGGACTTGTCACAGCAGTAGTAAGTATCATTAGGTCTTAGAGTCTTGAAACAGCAGGTAACGGCAGCAGAGTAGACAGGCCCTTGCCCTTTAGAGACATGGTTTGAAGGATATAACGTCCAGGAAATGGACTTGTCACAACAGTAGTAAGTATCATTAGGTTTATGAGTCTTGAGACAGCAGGTAACGGCAGCAAAGTACACAGGCCCTTGCCCCTTAGGGACCTGTGTAGAAGGATATAAAGTCCAGGAAATGGACTTGTCACAGCAGTAGTAAGTATCATTAGGTTTTAGAGTCTTGAGACAGCAGGTAACGGCAGCAGAGTAGACAGGCCCTTGCCCCTTATGGACATGGTTTGAAGGATATAACGTCCGGCAGTTGAATTGACACAGCAGTAGTAGTAGTAGTAAGTATCATTAGGTTTATGAGTCTTGAGACAGCAGGTAACGGCAGCAAAGTACACAGGCCCTTGCCCCTTAGGGACCTGTGTAGAAGGATATAAAGTCCAGGAAATGGACTTGTCACAGCAGTAGTAAGTATAATTAGGTTTATGAGTCTTGAGACAGCAGGTAACGGCAGCAGAGTAGACAGGCCCTTGCCCCTTAGGGACATGGTTTGAAGGATATAACGTCCAGGAAATGGACTTGTCACAGCAGTAGTAAGTATCATTAGGTTTTAGAGTCTTGAGACAGCAGGTAACAGCAGCAGAGTAGACAGGCCATTGCCCTTTAGAGACATGGTTTGAAGGATATAACGTCCAGGAAATGGACTTGTCACAGCAGTAGTAAGTATCATTAGGTTTTAGAGTCTTGAGACAGCAGGTAACAGCAGCAGAGTAGACAGGCCATTGCCCTTTAGAGACATGGTTTGAAGGATATAACGTCCAGGAAATGGACTTGTCACAGCAGTAGTAATTATCATTAGGTTTTAGAGTCTTGAGACAGCAGGTAACGGCAGCAGAGTAGACAGGCCCTTGCCCTTTAGAGACATGGTTTGAAGGATATAACGTCCAGGAAATGGACTTGTCACAGCAGTAGTAAGTATCATTAGGTCTTAGAGTCTTGAGACAGCAGGTAACGGCAGCAAAGTACACAGGCCCTTGCCCCTTAGGGACCTGTGTAGAAGGATATAAAGTCCAGGAAATGGACTTGTCACAGCAGTAGTAAGTATCATTAGGTTTTAGAGTCTTGAGACAGCAGGTAACGGCAGCAGAGTAGACAGGCCATTGCCCTTTAGAGACATGGTTTGAAGGATATAACGTCCAGGAAATGGACTTGTCACAGCAGTAGTAAGTATCATTAGGTCTTAGAGTCTTGAGACAGCAGGTAACGGCAGCAGAGTAGACAGGCCCTTGCCCCTTAGGGACATGGTTTGAAGGATATAACGTCCAGGAAATGGACTTGTCACAGCAGTAGTAAGTATCATTAGGTTTTAGAGTCTTGAGACAGCAGGTAACGGCAGCAAAGTACACAGGCCCTTGCCCCTTAGGGACCTGTGTAGAAGGATATAAAGTCCAGGAAATGGACTTGTCACAGCAGTAGTAAGTATCATTAGGTTTTAGAGTCTTGAGACAGCAGGTAACGGCAGCAGAGTAGACAGGCCCTTGCCCCTTATGGACATGGTTTGAAGGATATAACGTCCGGCAGTTGAATTGACACAGCAGTAGTAGTAGTAGTAAGTATCATTAGGTTTATGAGTCTTGAGACAGCAGGTAACGGCAGCAAAGTACACAGGCCCTTGCCCCTTAGGGACCTGTGTAGAAGGATATAAAGTCCAGGAAATGGACTTGTCACAGCAGTAGTAAGTATAATTAGGTTTATGAGTCTTGAGACAGCAGGTAACGGCAGCAGAGTAGACAGGCCCTTGCCCCTTAGGGACATGGTTTGAAGGATATAACGTCCAGGAAATGGACTTGTCACAGCAGTAGTAAGTATCATTAGGTTTTAGAGTCTTGAGACAGCAGGTAACAGCAGCAGAGTAGACAGGCCATTGCCCTTTAGAGACATGGTTTGAAGGATATAACGTCCAGGAAATGGACTTGTCACAGCAGTAGTAATTATCATTAGGTTTTAGAGTCTTGAGACAGCAGGTAACGGCAGCAGAGTAGACAGGCCCTTGCCCTTTAGAGACATGGTTTGAAGGATATAACGTCCAGGAAATGGACTTGTCACAGCAGTAGTAAGTATCATTAGGTCTTAGAGTCTTGAAACAGCAGGTAACGGCAGCAGAGTAGACAGGCCCTTGCCCCTTAGGGACATGGTTTGAAGGATATAACGTCCAGGAAATGGACTTGTCACAGCAGTAGTAAGTATAATTAGGTTTTAGAGTCTTGAGACAGCAGGTAACGGCAGCAAAGTACACAGGCCCTTGCCCCTTAGGGACCTGTGTAGAAGGATATAAAGTCCAGGAAATGGACTTGTCACAACAGTAGTAAGTATCATTAGGTCTTAGAGTCTTGAGACAGCAGGTAACGGCAGCAGAGTAGACAGGCCCTTGCCCCTTAGGGACCTGTGTTGAAGGATATAAAGTCCAGGAAATGGACTTGTCACAGCAGTAGTAAGTATCATTAGGTCTTAGAGTCTTGAAACAGCAGGTAACGGCAGCAGAGTAGACAGGCCCTTGCCCTTTAGAGACATGGTTTGAAGGATATAACGTCCAGGAAATGGACTTGTCACAACAGTAGTAAGTATCATTAGGTTTATGAGTCTTGAGACAGCAGGTAACGGCAGCAAAGTACACAGGCCCTTGCCCCTTAGGGACCTGTGTAGAAGGATATAAAGTCCAGGAAATGGACTTGTCACAGCAGTAGTAAGTATCATTAGGTTTTAGAGTCTTGAGACAGCAGGTAACGGCAGCAGAGTAGACAGGCCCTTGCCCCTTAGGGACATGGTTTGAAGGATATAACGTCCGGCAGTTGAATTGACACAGCAGTAGTAGTAGTAGTAAGTATCATTAGGTTTATGAGTCTTGAGACAGCAGGTAACGGCAGCAAAGTACACAGGCCCTTGCCCCTTAGGGACCTGTGTAGAAGGATATAAAGTCCAGGAAATGGACTTGTCACAGCAGTAGTAAGTATAATTAGGTTTATGAGTCTTGAGACAGCAGGTAACGGCAGCAGAGTAGACAGGCCCTTGCCCCTTAGGGACATGGTTTGAAGGATATAACGTCCAGGAAATGGACTTGTCACAGCAGTAGTAAGTATCATTAGGTTTTAGAGTCTTGAGACAGCAGGTAACAGCAGCAGAGTAGACAGGCCATTGCCCTTTAGAGACATGGTTTGAAGGATATAACGTCCAGGAAATGGACTTGTCACAGCAGTAGTAAGTATCATTAGGTTTTAGAGTCTTGAGACAGCAGGTAACGGCAGCAAAGTACACAGGCCCTTGCCCCTTAGGGACCTGTGTAGAAGGATATAAAGTCCAGGAAATGGACTTGTCACAGCAGTAGTAAGTATCATTAGGTTTTAGAGTCTTGAGACAGCAGGTAACGGCAGCAGAGTAGACAGGCCCTTGCCCTTTAGAGACATGGTTTGAAGGATATAACGTCCAGGAAATGGACTTGTCACAGCAGTAGTAAGTATCATTAGGTCTTAGAGTCTTGAGACAGCAGGTAACGGCAGCAGAGTAGACAGGCCCTTGCCCCTTAGGGACCTGTGTTGAAGGATATAAAGTCCAGGAAATGGACTTGTCACAGCAGTAGTAAGTATCATTAGGTTTTAGAGTCTTGAGACAGCAGGTAACGGCAGCAGAGTAGACAGGCCCTTGCCCTTTAGAGACATGGTTTGAAGGATATAACGTCCAGGAAATGGACTTGTCACAACAGTAGTAAGTATCATTAGGTCTTAGAGTCTTGAGACAGCAGGTAACGGCAGCAGAGTAGACAGGCCCTTGCCCCTTAGGGACCTGTGTTGAAGGATATAAAGTCCAGGAAATGGACTTGTCACAGCAGTAGTAAGTATCATTAGGTTTTAGAGTCTTGAGACAGCAGGTAACGGCAGCAGAGTAGACAGGCCCTTGCCCCTTAGGGACATGGTTTGAAGGATATAACGTCCAGGAAATGGACTTGTCACAGCAGTAGTAAGTATCATTAGGTCTTAGAGTCTTGAAACAGCAGGTAACGGCAGCAGAGTAGACAGGCCCTTGCCCCTTAGGGACATGGTTTGAAGGATATAACGTCCAGGAAATGGACTTGTCACAGCAGTAGTAAGTATCATTAGGTTTTAGAGTCTTGAGACAGCAGGTAACAGCAGCAGAGTAGACAGGCCATTGCCCTTTAGAGACATGGTTTGAAGGATATAACGTCCAGGAAATGGACTTGTCACAGCAGTAGTAATTATCATTAGGTTTTAGAGTCTTGAGACAGCAGGTAACGGCAGCAGAGTAGACAGGCCCTTGCCCTTTAGAGACATGGTTTGAAGGATATAACGTCCAGGAAATGGACTTGTCACAGCAGTAGTAAGTATCATTAGGTCTTAGAGTCTTGAAACAGCAGGTAACGGCAGCAGAGTAGACAGGCCCTTGCCCCTTAGGGACATGGTTTGAAGGATATAACGTCCAGGAAATGGACTTGTCACAGCAGTAGTAAGTATAATTAGGTTTTAGAGTCTTGAGACAGCAGGTAACGGCAGCAGAGTAGACAGGCCCTTGCCCTTTAGAGACATGGTTTGAAGGATATAACGTCCAGGAAATGGACTTGTCACAGCAGTAGTAAGTATCATTAGGTCTTCGAGTCTTGAGACAGCAGGTAACGGCAGCAGAGTAGACAGGCCCTTGCCCCTTAGGGACATGGTTTGAAGGATATAACGTCCAGGAAATGGACTTGTCACAGCAGTAGTAAGTATCATTAGGTTTTAGAGTCTTGAGACAGCAGGTAACGGCAGCAGAGTAGACAGGCCCTTGCCCCTTAGGGACCTGTGTTGAAGGATATAACGTCCGGCAGTTGAATTGACACAGCAGTAGTAGTAAGTATAATTAGGTTTATGAGTCTTGAGACAGCAGGTAACGGCAGCAGAGTACACAGGCCCTTGCCCCTTAGGGACCTGTGTTGAAGGATATAACGTCCGGCAGTAGACTTGTCACAGCAGTAGTAGTAAGTATCATATTAGGTTTGAGACTGCAGGTTTTTGATGTAAAATTCACGGGGGGAAAAATCAGATACAATATTCGCCAAGTTTGTAAGGGATAATTTTCATTTTCTTCAACAATTTTATTTTATTTGGTCTCCTTAAGGATCAATAAGAGGGGCATTAAAATCATCATTAATCCAGGATTCGTTCATTTTGATGAATGTGAGTCTGTCCACATTTTCTGCAGACAGACGTGTCCGGTAGTCAGTGACCACGCCACCTGCCGCACTAAACACTCTCTCAGATAGAACACTTGAGGCGGGGCATGCAAGTACCTCCAGCGCATACTGAGCAAGTTCTGGCCAGGTGTCAATTTTTTTGGTCCAGTACTCCATGGGGTCATTACTCTCTATGTTATCAGGAGCACTAGCCGACCCTAAATAGTCACTCACCATACGGTCCAGCCGCTGGCGGTGACTACTATTGCTGCTGGTGCTGCTGCATGGAGCATTGGAAGACTCTGGCTGATAAAAGTCATAAAACATACTCAGCAAATTTTGTGGTTTTTTGGTACTGCTGGGACCACCACAAGTTTGCTGAGTACTTTGCAGAGGAGTGAAAACTGTGGCCCGGGGTGAAGGTGCGGGAAAAGCATCTTCAACCCAGCGAGCAAGGGCTTCATGGATCTTTCGCATCATGTTGTCTGCCTGGGATGGGGGAAGGAACTGCCTTAATTTCCCTTTACAGCGGGGATCTAAAATGGTGGCCACCCACATGTCCAGCCTCACTTTCAATTTCTTTATCCGGGGGTCACTCTTGAAGCACTGGATCATGTGAGCAGCCATAGGAAAGAGGTGCCTGCCAGAAATCTCCTCTTCCGGCCTGTTATCACAGCTGTCACCATCCTGCTCCAGCAGCTCATCAATCTCTTCCCACCCCCGTACAATTGCCTCTTCCTCCTCCTCCTCAACCTCTGCCTCTCCTACGTCCTCTTCCTGGGCATCAGCATGATCAGACACTCCCAAATTTGCCTGTGCACTCTGATCTCCACGTCCAAGCAAGTTAAACAACATTTTGTCAAGCATGAAGATAAGGGGGAGTACTTGTGAGATGCTACAGTTCTCCATGCTGACCAACTTTGTGGCTTGCTCGAAAGGCTGCAAAACTTGGCAAACCTGACCAATTTGCTCCCACTGGTCCCCAGTAATGTAGTCCAGTGACAAATTTGAGGAAGCTGTCTCAGAAAGATAGATTCTGACTGCCATTCGCTGCTCCCACAACCTCTGCAACATGTAGAGGGTGGAGTTCCACCGCGTTGGGCAATCACTTATGAGTCTGTGCTGCGGAAGATTATGACGGCGCTGCAACAACTTCAAAGAAGCGGAGGCGGTTGCTGAGCGCCGGATGTGAGCTGACACCTTTCGTGCTGTTGAAACAGCGTCCTTTAACCCTTCATATGTTAGTAGTTCAACTTACTAACTATAAGATTGAAGACGTGGGCCAAACAGGGAAGATGGGTGTAGCCACCTAGACGCATAGCAGACAGCATATTAGACCCATTGTCAGAGACGACAATTCCTGTAAGAAGTTTCCGTGGGGCCAACCACTGGCGGATCTGATCTTCAAAGGCACTAAGGATTTCAGATCCTGTTTGCCTCTTCTCTTCCATCGATACCAGCTTCAGCATTGCTTGGCATCGATGGTGCTGCATGCCAGTATACGAGCGAAACTGCTTGATGGGAGGCTCATCAACTACCTGGCCTGCCACAGAACAGGTGGCAGAGGGGAGTGGAGCGGGCCTCCCCTTGACCCCACGAGGTGGCACCACAAGCTGTTGAGATACTGGACAAGATCTTCCACCATCCCCAGCACGATGTAGAGTGACCCAATGGGCTGTATAAGTTATATACTTCCCCTGCCCATGCCTGCTGCTCCAGGCATCTGTAGTAAAATGGACCTTTCCACCCACCGCATGGTCCATTGACCGGGCTACACACGCCACCATTTGCTGGTGTAGGGCAGGTATCGCTTTCCTGGCAAAATAATGTCGGCTGGGGATCCTCCATTGTGGCGCCACACTGCTCATAAGTTTGCGGAAGGGGGCACTGTCCACAAAATTGTAGGGTAGCAGCTGTTGGGCCAACATTTTTGCCAGGAGCCCATTATTTTTTACAACAAATTTGTCATTTGCAGGGAGCATACGCTTCCTCTGCAACATTTCAGGAACCGAAGGCTGGCGCTGAAAACCTAATGAGGTGGATTGGTGCACTATTCCAGCCTGGCATGCAGAGAGAATCGGACAGGATTGGGAAGGTGCAGGCTGAATAGGGACAGGCCGAAGGCTGGAAGGAGGAAGGGGTGGGCCTGCTGTTGCTGCTGTTCCAGCCACACTCTTCCCAGAATTCTGTACCCACTGAAATGCACTGTGGTGATGGACGCGCAGATGGCTTCTCATGCCAGAAGTGCCAAAGCCGCTGCCCTTTTGGCCTCTGCTTACCGCTTTGCGGCATATGGTACAGACCACCTTGCAAACGTCCTCTGCATGGTCTGTAAAGAAATGCCATGCTGGGGATGACCTTTCTGCACTCCTACTGGTTTTTTTGGTTGTTTTTTTACCAGCATTGGAATTGGCAGCAACAGGAATTACAGCTGGAAGTTGCTGGCCAACTGGATGATCACTTTGACCATGGTGATTGTGCCTACTGCTGCTGACACCTAGGCCACGAGATGCCGTCCATGTAGGAACATTAGCCTCACAATCATCTACTTCAACCACAGAATTATCATCTTGTTCCTCCACCTGCACACTGTGCAAATCAGTGGTTGTATTAAGAAGTTGAGTAGTACCACTGGTGTCACAAGCTTGTGGAGCTTTTCTGCATGACAAAAAAATGGGGGCCATTTCTGTCAAAACATCACCCACTATTTCTTGAGAGCTTGGACCCAAGGTCTCTGCCAATGCCTCATCCAAATCTTTTTGCAAATCCCTCTCCTCATCCTGAAATGTTAAATTTAGCTCTGGAGAAGAGCACTGGGAGGAGGCAATCACATCACAATCAGCAACTGCCGCCAGGGTTTTCGCAGCCTCACGAGGAACATGAGAACTGGTGCTGCTGTGACTGTCAAGACTACCTAACAATTCCTCAGACTGGGTACAGGGCTCCTTTTCAAAATAGTTCAGGACAGTATTGGCTCGTTCCTCATTAATAGTTATCCTGCGACCAAACACAGGGAACAAATTGCGTACCAAAGGGGATCTATTCCTGCTGCCACCTTCTGCCTGATCACATGCTTTGCGTGATCCATAGTGATGCTCAAATACCCCTTTTTAAAATTCGAGTTTGGTCGAATTCGAATAGTAAATTATTCGAGGTCAGTCGAATATTCGAGTCGAATAATTTTTACTATTCGATTCGACCTCGGACTTCGAGCTCACTATTTGAGTCGGTATTCGAGCTAACTATTCGAGCTGACTATTCGAATTGGCCTTAAATAGCTTCCCAACACTTGTTTTGAGGGTTAATGATGCAAGAAACATATTTTTTTCCAAGTGACAACAGCAAGTGATTATGTGGGGATGTTCCTTTAAAAAAAAAAAAAGGTGAAAAGAGAAGTTGTGTCCAGAATTTTGTTCAGTACTGTATATACTTCTTCTTCTTCTTCTTTATCTTCTATATCTTCTTCTTCTTCTTCTATATCTTCTTCTTCTTCTTCATCTTCTTCTTCTTCTTCTTCATCTTCTTCATCTTCATCTTCTTCATCTTCATCTTCTTCATCTTCTTCATCTTCATCTTCTTCATCTTCTTCTTCATCTTCTTCATCTTCATCTTCTTCATCTTCTTCTTCATCTTCTTCATCTTCATCTTCTTCATCTTCTTCTTCTTCTTCTTCTTCATCTTCTTCTTCATCTTCTTCATCTTCTTCTTCATCTTCTTCATCTTCATCTTCTTCATCTTCTTCTTCATCTTCTTCATCTTCTTCATCTTCATCTTCTTCATCTTCTTCTTCATCTTCTTCATCTTCATCTTCTTCATCTTCTTCTTCTTCTTCTTCTTCTTCTTCTTCTTCATCTTCTTCTTCATCTTCTTCATCTTCTTCTTCATCTTCTTCATCTTCATCTTCTTCATCTTCTTCTTCTTCTTCTTCTTCATCTTCTTCTTCATCTTCTTCATCTTCTTCTTCATCTTCTTCATCTTCATCTTCTTCATCTTCTTCTTCATCTTCTTCATCTTCTTCATCTTCATCTTCTTCATCTTCTTCTTCATCTTCTTCATCTTCATCTTCTTCATCTTCTTCTTCTTCTTCTTCTTCTTCTTCTTCTTCATCTTCTTCTTCATCTTCTTCATCTTCTTCTTCATCTTCTTCATCTTCATCTTCTTCATCTTCTTCTTCATCTTCTTCATCTTCTTCATCTTCATCTTCTTCATCTTCTTCTTCATCTTCTTCATCTTCATCTTCTTCATCTTCATCTTCTTCATCTTCTTCATCTTCTTCTTCTTCTTCTTCTTCTTCTTCTTCTTCATCTTCTTCATCTTCTTCTTCATCTTCTTCATCTTCTTCATCTTCATCTTCTTCATCTTCATCTTCATCTTCATCTTCTTCATCTTCTTCTTCATCTTCTTCTTCTTCTTCTTCTTCTTCTTCTTCTTCTTCTTCATCTTCTTCTTCATCTTCTTCATCTTCTTCTTCATCTTCTTCATCTTCATCTTCATCTTCATCTTCTTCATCTTCTTCTTCATCTTCTTCATCTTCTTCATCTTCATCTTCTTCATCTTCTTCTTCATCTTCTTCATCTTCATCTTCTTCATCTTCTTCTTCTTCTTCTTCTTCTTCTTCTTCTTCTTCATCTTCTTCTTCATCTTCTTCATCTTCTTCTTCATCTTCTTCTTCATCTTCTTCATCTTCTTCTTCATCTTCTTCATCTTCTTCTTCTTCATCTTCTTCATCTTCTTCTTCTTCTTCATCTTCTTCTATATCGTCTTCTTCGTCACTTATTTCTCTTTTCATTTTTTTTTTTTTAAAGAAATGCAGCTATTTTTGAGCGTAACAACAAATAGCTGGTGGCGCACGCATGTTGGAAGCGCCATTGTATGTGCTCCCTGGCAGTGGAAACACACAGACAGCAGGAGGTAAATTTAGCAGCAGGAGGAGGAGGATGAGTGTGTGGCAGCATGCAGTCAATGAGGCAGGCAGCGTGACATAATAGCCCTGGTACCTAGCGGTGATACCATGGCTGTAAATAAACACAACAGGAGGTCCCAGACAGCGGTCGTGCAGCCCACATTGTGTCCAATACACAACTGGGACAACACAGTTTTCAACCCGGGCACCTCAGAAAAATTAAACCTTTTTTTGTAATGGTTTTGTAGTTTTGGTTTTACAACCAATTACACAGATATATAGCTATTTTTTGACGTAATAGCTGGTGGCAGAGTGGCAGCAGAAGGTAAATCTGTGTACCCTGGCGGTGGGAAACACAGACAGACAGCAGCAGCAGCAGGAGGAGGAATGGAGGAGAGTAATTATGTGAGCAGCTATTGTTTGACGTAATAGCTGGTGGCAGTGTGGCAGCAGAAGGTAATTCTGTGTACCCTGGCAGTGGGAAACACAGACAGACAGCAGCAGCAGGAGGAATGGAGGAGTAGTGTGAGTGTGGCAGCAGGTAGGCAGCGTGACATAATAGCCCTGGTACCTAGCGGTGATACCAGGGCCGTAAATAAACACAACAGGAGGTCCCAGACAGCGGTCGTGCAGCCCACATTGTGTCCAATACACAACTGGGACAACACAGTTTTCAACCCGGGCACCTCAGAAAAATTAAACCTTTTTTTTTTTTAATGGTTTGTTTGGTTTCGGTTTTGCAACCAATATAGCTATTGTTTGACGTAATAGCTGGTGGCAGAGTGGCAGCAGAAGAAGGTCATTCTGTGTACCCTGGCAGTGGGAAACACAGACAGACAGCAGAAGGGCAGTACACAGCAGCCCACTGTAGGTGTAAAATGTGTGGCTGCAGGCGACGTAATAGTCAAAGTGAACCAGGCTGGCTTAGTGAGCAGGAGCCAGGAGGTGGTAAAGGGTGGTAAGGCACATTAACGATGGTTCCGGCAGCCAGTTCATGTCCCCCTCTCGCCGACAACAGGGGCCAGGAACTCGCCTTCCACCCACGCCTGGTTCATCTTGAGAAACGTCAGTCTGTCCACAGACTTGTGAGACAGACGTGAGCGTTTCTCGGTGACCACGCCACCAGCTGCACTGAAGCAGCGCTCGGACAGCACGCTGGAAGGGGGGCAGGACAGCACTTCCAGGGCGTACTGCGCTAGCTCGCTCCAGATCTCCATGCGCTTGACCCAATACTCCATGGGATCAACAGGGGCATCGCTGTCAAGCCCGCTGTACGACCCCATGTAGTCAGCCACCATGCGGGTCAGGCGCTGGCTGTGACCGGAGGAGGATGCTGCTGCATGCATCTCCTCTCTAGTCACTGCTGCCGGAGCCTCTACAGTCCTGTAGAGCTCGTGGCTGAGAGACAGCAGGTCTGTGGGGCGCTTGCTGCTGCTGGATGCAGGCACCTGCTGCTGCCTCTGTGCTGGCTGCTGGACAGTGGGGGTGGAAGGCTGGGGGAAGGCTTCCTCCAAGCGCTCAACAAGGGCCTGCTGCAAGCTCCTTATTTGTTGCGCTGGGTCTCCTCCTGCAGGCGGCAGGAACTGGCTCAACTTCCCCTTGAGGCGTGGGTCCAACATCATGCTGATCCAGATGTCCTCCCTCTGCTTCATCTGGATCACCCTGGGGTCCCTGCGCAGGCACGCCAGCATGTGCGCTGCCATTGGGAAGAGGCGGGCCACGTCTGCTGGCACATCGACGTCAGTGCTGTCCTCATCCTCCTCCTCTGCCGCCTCATCCTCTCTCCACCCCCGCACCAACTCAGCTGCGCTGTGCTGATCCCCCTCATCAGCAGCCAGGTCAGGGACCTCCACCAAGTCCTCCTCCTCCTCCCCCTCAGAGGTGGACTGCGCAGCTGGTTGCCGCTCCTGCTGGTCCAAGGCTGCCGCTCCCTGTTCCAGCAAACCATCGAGGGCCCTGTTCAGCAGAGAAACCAGGGGCACCCACTCGCAGACCATAGCATGGTCCCTGCTCACCATGTTTGTGGCCTGCAGGAAGGGAGCCAGCACAAAGCACACCTGCTGCATGTGCCTCCAGTCATCATCGGGGACGATGGACGGGATGTTGCTGGTCTTGTCCCTTCTCCGAGCTGCGGAAACAGTGGCCAGGGCAAGGTACTGGTTGACAGCGTGCCTCTGTTCAACCATACGCTCCAACATCGCCAGGGTGGAGTTCCAGCGAGTCGGAACGTCAATGATCAGCCGATGGCGTGGCAGATCCAGCTCCTTTTGCACGTCTTCCAGGCTCGCACAGGCTGCAGCCGAGCGCCGGAAGTGACGCACAACATTCCTTGCCGTTTCCAGCAGTTCGCCCATCCCCTGGTAGGTGCGCAGGAACTTCTGCACCACCAGGTTCAGCACGTGGGCAAGACAGGGGATGTGGGTCAGGTTTCCCCTGTCTATGGCAGCAACCAGATTGGCCCCATTGTCGGACACCACCTCTCCGACTCTGAGGCCTCTGGGGGTCAGCCAAATCCTCTCCTGCTCCTGGAGTTTGGCCAACACGTGGGCTGCCGTCAGCTTGGTCTTGCCAAGGCTGACCAAGTGCAGCAGCGCTTGGCAGTGGCGGGCCTTCACGCTGCTGCTGAGGCGGGGGGTTTGGCCAGGTGTGGCGGAGGATGGCAGAGGATCGGAGGAACCCGCTGCAGTTCCCCTGACCCTGCGGGGTGGCACCACCCACTGTGTTGCTGCTGCTGCTGCTGCTGTGCCCGCTGCTGCTCTCCCATCCTCACCCCCTTCCACCAAGCTGACCCAGTGGACAGTGAAGGACAGGTAGCGGCCTGTCCCGAAGCGGCTGCTCCAGGAGTCCATGGTGACGTGGACCCTTTCACCAACCGCGTGCTCCAGCCCTCGCTCCACATTGGCCATCACAAAGCGGTGCAGTGCTGGAATGGCCTTGCGGGAGAAAAAGTGTCTGCTGGGGAGCTGCCAGTCTGGGGCTGCACAAGCAAGCAGCGCCCGCATGTCGCTCCCCTCCTGCACGAGCGTGTACGGCAGGAGTTGGGAGCACATGGCCCGTGCCAGCAAGCCGTTCAGCTGCCGCACGCGACGGCTGCTGGGAGGCAGAGCCCTAACCACCCCCTGGAAGGACTCGCTCAAAAGGCTCTGGCGTGGCCTTTTGCTGACACGGGAATCACCAGACACAGCGGAGGAGGCCACTGAGGACTGGCTGCCAGAACAGGCCTCAGTGTCGACGGCAGGAGTTGCAGAGGGGGGAGGAGCAGTGCGTTTCCGCACTCCTGCTGGTGCTGCTGGAGGAGCAGGAGGGCGGGTGGCTGCTGTTGCTGCTGCTGAAGGCTGTGCAGTGATGGGTGTGGTGCCACTGCCAGCACCAGATGCCTTCAGCCTCTGGAACTCCTCATGCTGGTGGAAATGTTTAGCCGCAAGGTGGTTGATCAGCGAGCTGGTGCTGAACTTTAAGGGGTCTGCACCTCTGCTCAACTTCCGCTGACAGTGGTTGCAAGTGGCGTACTTGCTGTACACAGTGGGCATGGTGAAAAAGCGCCAGATTGGTGACAGAAACATCCCCCTACGGCATGGAAGCGCTGCTGCCTGTCTCCCTGTGGTGGTTGGGGGGGGGGCTTGGGTGCGGCTGGTGGTGGTACTGGCTGATGCTGCTGCTGCTGCTGCTGAGCCTGAGACACCAGCAGGCTGTGGGTCGCTGCCAATGCTTGCAATGATGCGCCTCCTTGCAAGGCCCACAAGCGCATCCTCCTCCTCCTCCGAGCTGCTGAGGACGACATCCCCTGGAGGTGGTGGCACCCAGTCTCTGTCTGTCACCGGGTCATCAACATCATCCTCCCCCTCCTCAAACATGTCCTGCTGGGATGATGACCCCCCAAACTCCTCTCCTGATGCATGGATGGGCTGCTTGACTGTCGCCACAGTCTTGCTGTCCAATCCCTCATCCCCCAAAGTGCCCATCAGCATCTCCTCCTCAAAATCGCCAACAACAGCAGACAATTGACTCATCATGCCTGGGGTCAAAAGAGTGCTGAATGAGAGGTCGGCGACTGACGGTGAACTGGCCTCCTCCCCAGACCCTGCTGGGCGGCTGCTGCGAACAGGGGTGGTGGTGGTGGTGGTGGTGGTGAGGGTGGAGGCCTCGGATGCAGAGCTGATGGCGGGCTGCTCATCCTCCGTCATGAGTTGCACCACAGTGTCTGCATCCTTTTCCTCAATGGGACGTTTCCGACCCGGCTGGAGGAAAATCGGAGCAGGTGCTACACGCTGCTGCTGCTGTGTCTCTGCAGCGTGAGTTGCAGATGCTCCTGCTGGGCGGCGCCCAAGGCGTCCACGGCCAGTGGCTATGGGAGGAATGTTAGCCACTGACGCTGCTGCTGCTGCTGCGGAACTGTGCATGTTGGCGCGCCCGCGGCCGCGGCTTGCCACAATGCTGCTCCCTCTCCTCCTGATTCCCTTGCTGCCCTTCCCCTTGCCCAAACCGCGCTGGCTGCCACTTCCAGACATCTTAAATGTTTTGGGCGTATAGACAAAAGTTTTGTAAAAGGGCGGGTGAAAAGTGGGGTACTTTAATGGAGTGGGTTGGTTGGTGAGGTGACTGAGTGAGTGTCCCCTAGTACAGTAAGTAAGTAGTAACAGTCAGGAAGTACAACTAGCAGTTACAATAATCAGTAGTAATCACAAGTAAATTTAGTGTGTGTACACTCAGACAGTGAGTGCACGCACGCAGGAGCTAGTAGCCTATGAACACAGTGACTGAGTGTCCTAGACTCCTAGTACAGTAAGAGTAAGTAGTAACAGTAAGTAGAACTAACTAATTACAATAATCAATCAGCGATCAGAAGGAAATGGAGTGTGGGTGGTGTGTGTACACTCAGACAGTGAGTGACCGCACGCAGGAGCTAGTAGCCTATGAACACAGTGACAGTGTCCTAGACTCCTAGTACAGTAAGAGTAAGTAGTAACAGTAAGTAGAACTAACTAATTACAATAATCAATCAGCGATCAGAAGGAAATGGAGTGTGGGTGGTGTGTGTACACTCAGACAGTGAGTGACCGCACGCAGGAGCTAGTAGCCTATGAACACAGTGACTGAGTGTCCTAGACTCCTAGTACAGTAAGAGTAAGTAGTAACAGTAAGTAGAACTAACTAATTACAATAATCAATCAGCGATCAGAAGGAAATGGAGTGTGGGTGGTGTGTGTACACTCAGACAGTGAGTGACCGCACGCAGGAGCTAGTAGCCTATGAACACAGTGACTGAGTGTCCTAGACTCCTAGTACAGTAAGAGTAAGTAGTAACAGTAAGTAGAACTAACTAATTACAATAATCAATCAGCGATCAGAAGGAAATGGAGTGTGGGTGGTGTGTGTACACTCAGACAGTGAGTGACCGCACGCAGGAGCTAGTAGCCTATGAACACAGTGACTGTCTGACTGAGTGTCCTAGACTCCTAGTACAGTAAGAGTAAGTAGTAACAGTAAGTACAACTAACTAACAATAATCTATCAGTAATCAGAAGGAAATAGAGTGTGTGTACACACAGACAGTGAGTGAGTGCACACACGCAGGAGCTAGCTAGTAGCCTATAAACAGTGACAGTCAGTGAGTGTCCTACTCCTAGTACAGTATAACTACAATACTATTAGTAAAGGACAGCAGAAATACTGGTATAGATGAGAGAAATAAACAGAGGACAGCTGCCCACAGAGGCAAGGCCCCCCTGAGGCCTAAACCTGTAAGCTTGCAGCAGCTGCCTGTCTCTAATGTAACACACAAGCTACTAACTAAAATACAATGTCTATCTAACTAACAACAATATAGGTGTATATGGCAGGTGTAGGTGAGCAAAAACGCTAGGTAAATGATCACAATAGAGCACTTGCTAAGCCAAAGCACAAAGGAGCAACTCTCTCTCTGTACAAGTCTCAGGCAAGCATGGAGAAACGTAACATGGCGGCCGCTATTTATAGGGTAGGGGCTGGCCAGGGTCCCCCTCTGTGATTGGCTGCCGTCAGAGGGCCTGGGAGCCCTCTGATTGGCTCTAAGGACATCAATCTGGGCTATGACGCTATTCGAGCTCGGTACCGAGCTCGAATAGCGCCGAGTTGCTCGAATAGCTCGAATAGTGAATGGGCTATTCGAGTGTACTCGGATAGCCCATTCGAATAGCTCCAGCTATTCGGAGCTCGAATACCGAGCTCGAATAGCTGAAAAAGAGCTCGAATATTCGAGCTACTCGAATATTCGAGCTCTGCTGAGCACCACTAGTGATCCACCATCGCTCCACTGTCTTTTTGGAGTGAAAGGTGCATCCTGCTGCTTTCGATCCATTGCCTTTGGACTCAGTAGATAAAATAAAATTTTTATATATATATATATAAAATTATAAATATATGTATATATATATATATATATATATATACACACACACACTCTCTCTGTCACACCACAGTAAGCTAACTATCCCTGACCCTCGCACACTACAGCAAGTACACTCTATCACACTACACCTGACTCTCTCTCTCTATATATATATATCACTCTAAGCTAAACCTGACTCTCTCTCTCTATATCACACTAACCTAAGCCTGAATCTCTATCACACTAACCTAAGCCTACCTCTCTGATTCTCCTCACAGCAAATATTACACACTACACTACAATCTAGCTCTCACACTCAATCTACAATCTGTCACAAATACCCAGCTAACTCACTAATCCTCACTCTAGTCTAAGCTCACTCACACACAGTCTTTAAAAAGACTATTGGTTTATTATTTATACAGTAAAGTATATATCTCAAACTCAGTCAGTAACAAAATATGGGTCTGTCTCTCTCCTCTGCTCCACAAGACTGAAACCCACAAAATGGAGGACAGCCTCTCCTCTATTTTATACAAGATGGGTGGGATAAGTTGTGATAGGTCGCTAGGAAATGGTTGCTAACGTATGATTGGTCTATCTTTTTAAAGCAGCCCTATTTGTTCAGCAATTTCGCGGATTTCCGCGGAATTCCGAATTCCGGCAGTTGCCTGATTGGTTCATTCATTCCGAATGCAATGATTGGCTTAAAAATACCGTTCTGCCGGAATCGCGGAAATTCCGCGGAATTCCGTTTCCGTTAACGGAAAATTCCGCGTTCCGCGTTCCGATGCGGAAACGTAATTTCCGGCCGGAATTGCGGAAATTACAATTCCGCGATATCCGAGCGAGCAACCCTAGACAAAACACGCTAAGACAAAACATGCTAAGACACAACACGCTAAGACACAACACGCTAAGACAAAACACGCTAAGACACAACACGCTAAGATACAACACGCTAAGACACAACACGCTAAGACACAACACGCTAAGACAAAACACGCTAAGACAAAACACGCTAAGACAAAACACGCTAACATGCTAAGACACAACATGCTAAGACAAAACATGCTAAGACAAAACACGCTAAGATACAACATGCTAAGACACAACACGCTAAGACAAAACACGCTAAGGCAAAACACGCTAAGACAAAACACGCTAAGACAAAACACGCTAAGACACAACACGCTAACACGCTAAGACAAAACATGCTAGGACAAAACACGCTAAGACAAAACACGCTAAGACACAACACGCTAAGACAAAACACGCTAAGACAAAACACGCTAACATGCTAAGACACAACATGCTAAGACAAAACACGCTAAGACAAAACACGCTAAGACAAAACACGCTAAGATACAACACGCTAAGACACAACACGCTAAGACACAACACGCTAAGACACAACACGCTAACACGCTAAGACAAAACACGCTAAGACAAAACACGCTAAGACAAAACACGCTAAGGCAAAACACGCTAAGACACAACACGCTAAGACACAACACGCTAACACGCTAAGATAAAACACGCTAAGACAAAACACGGTAAGACACAACACGCTAAGATACAACACGCTAAGACAAAACACGCTAAGACACAACACGCTAACACGCTAAGACAAAACATGCTAGGACAAAACACGCTAAGACAAAACACGCTAAGACACAACACGCTAAGACAAAACACGCTAAGACAAAACACGCTAACATGCTAAGACACAACACGCTAAGACAAAACACGCTAAGACAAAACACGCTAAGACAAAACACGCTAAGATACAACATGCTAAGACACAACACGCTAAGACACAACACGCTAAGACACAACACGCTAACACGCTAAGACAAAACACGCTAAGACAAAACACGCTAAGACAAAACACGCTAAGGCAAAACACGCTAAGACACAACACGCTAAGACACAACACGCTAACACGCTAAGACAAAACACGCTAAGACAAAACACGGTAAGACAACACGCTAAGATACAACACGCTAAGACACAACACGCTAAGACACAACACGCTAAGACACAACACGCTAAGAAACAACACGCTAAGACAAAACACGCTAAGACAAAACACGCTAAGACAAAACACGCTAAGACAAAACACGCTAACATGCTAAGACAAAACACGCTTAGACACAACACGCTAAGACAAAACACGCTAAGACAAAACACGCTAAGACAAAACACGCTAAGACAAAACACGCTAACACGCTAAGACACAACACGCTAAGACACAACACGCTAAGACAAAACACGCTAAGACAAAACACGCTAAGACAAAACACGCTAAGACAAAACACGCTAAGACACAACACGCTAAGACACAACACGCTAAGACACAACACGCTAAGACAAAACACGCTAAGACACAACACGCTAAGACACAACACGCTAAGACAAAACACGCTAAGACAAAACACGCTAACATGCTAAGACACAACACGCTAAGACAAAACACGCTAAGACAAAACACGCTAAGACAAAACATGCTAAGACACAACACGCTAAGACACAACACGCTAAGATAAAACACGCTAAGACACAACACGCTAAGACACAACACGCTAAGACACAACACGCTAAGACACAACACGCTAAGACACAACACGCTAACACGCTAAGACAAAATACGCTAAGACAAAACACGCTAAGACACAACACGCTAAGACACAACACGCTAAGACAAAACACGCTAAGACAAAACACGCTAAGACACAACACGCTAAGACACAACACGCTAAGACAAAACACGCTAAGACAAAACACGCTAAGACAAAACACGCTAAGACACAACACGCTAAGACACAACACGCTAACACGCTAAGACACAACACGCTAAGACAAAACACGCTAAGACAACACGCTAAGACAACACGCTAAGACAAAACACGCTAAGACAAAACACGCTAAGACAAAACACGCTAAGACAAAACACGCTAAGACACAACACGCTAAGACAAAACAGGCTAACACGCTAAGACAAAACACGCTAAGACACAACACGCTAAGACACAACACGCTAAGACACAACACGCTAAGACACAACACGCTAAGACAAAACACGCTAAGACAAAACACGCTAAGACAAAACACGCTAAGACACAACACGCTAAGACAAAACACGCTAAGACAAAACACGCTAAGACAAAACACGCTAAGACAAAACACGCTAAGACACAACACGCTAAGACAAAACACGCTAAGACAAAACACGCTAAGACAAAACACGCTAAGACAAAACACGCTAAGACACAACACGCTAAGACACAACACGCTAAGACAAAACACGCTAAGACACAACACGCTAAGACACAACACGCTAAGACAAAACACGCTAAGACAAAACACGCTAACATGCTAAGACACAACACGCTAAGACAAAACACGCTAAGACAAAACACGCTAAGACAAAACACGCTAAGACAAAACATGCTAAGACACAACACGCTAACACACAACACGCTAAGATAAAACACGCTAAGACACAACACGCTAAGACACAACACGCTAAGACACAACACGCTAAGACACAACACGCTAAGACACAACACGCTAACACGCTAAGACAAAATACGCTAAGACAAAACACGCTAAGACACAACACGCTAAGACACAACACGCTAAGACAAAACACGCTAAGACAAAACACGCTAAGACACAACACGCTAAGACACAACACGCTAAGACAAAACACGCTAAGACAAAACACGCTAAGACACAACACGCTAAGACACAACACGCTAACACGCTAAGACACAACACGCTAAGACAAAACACGCTAAGACAACACGCTAAGACAACACGCTAAGACAAAACACGCTAAGACAAAACACGCTAAGACAAAACACGCTAAGACAAAACACGCTAAGACACAACACGCTAAGACAAAACACGCTAACACGCTAAGACAAAACACGCTAAGACACAACACGCTAAGACACAACACGCTAAGACACAACACGCTAAGACACAACACGCTAAGACAAAACACGCTAAGACAAAACACGCTAAGACAAAACACGCTAAGACACAACACGCTAAGACAAAACACGCTAAGACAAAACACGCTAAGACAAAACACGCTAAGACAAAACACGCTAAGACACAACACGCTAAGACAAAACACGCTAAGACAAAACACGCTAAGACACAACACGCTAAGACAAAACACGCTAAGACAAAACACGCTAAGACACAACACGCTAAGTCAAAACACGCTAAGACAAAACACGCTAACATGCTAAGACACAACATGCTAAGACAAAACATGCTAAGACAAAACATGCTAACACGCTAAGACATAACACGCTAAGACAAAACACGCTAAGACAAAACACGCTAAGACACAACACGCTAAGACACAACACGCTAAGACAAAACACGCTAAGACAAAACACGCTAAGACAAAACACGCTAAGACACAACACGCTAACACGCTAAGACAAAACACGCTAAGACAAAACATGCTAAGACAAAACACGCTAAGACACAACACGCTAAAACACAACACGCTAAGACACAACACGCTAAGACAAAACACGCTAAGACAAAACACGCTAACATGCTAAGACACAACATGCTAAGACAAAACATGCTAAGACAAAACACGCTAAGATACAACATGCTAAGACACAACACGCTAAGACAAAACACGCTAAGGCAAAACACGCTAAGACAAAACACGCTAAGACAAAACACGCTAAGACACAACACGCTAACACGCTAAGACAAAACATGCTAGGACAAAACACGCTAAGACAAAACACGCTAAGACACAACACGCTAAGACAAAACACGCTAAGACAAAACACGCTAACATGCTAAGACACAACATGCTAAGACACAACACGCTAAGAAACAACACGCTAAGACAAAACACGCTAAGACAAAACACGCTAAGACAAAACACGCTAAGACAAAACACGCTAACATGCTAAGACAAAACACGCTTAGACACAACACGCTAAGACAAAACACGCTAAGACAAAACACGCTAAGACAAAACACGCTAAGACAAAACACGCTAACACGCTAAGACACAACACGCTAAGACACAACACGCTAAGACAAAACACGCTAAGACAAAACACGCTAAGACAAAACACGCTAAGACAAAACACGCTAAGACACAACACGCTAAGACACAACACGCTAAGACACAACACGCTAAGACAAAACACGCTAAGACACAACACGCTAAGACACAACACGCTAAGACAAAACACGCTAAGACAAAACACGCTAACATGCTAAGACACAACACGCTAAGACAAAACACGCTAAGACAAAACACGCTAAGACAAAACACGCTAAGACAAAACATGCTAAGACAAAACACGCTAAGACAAAACACGCTAAGACACAACACGCTAACACGCTAAGACAAAATACGCTAAGACAAAACACGCTAAGACACAACACGCTAAGACACAACACGCTAAGACAAAACACGCTAAGACAAAACACGCTAACATGCTAAGACACAACACGCTAAGACAAAACACGCTAAGACAAAACACGCTAAGACAAAACACGCTAAGACAAAACATGCTAAGACAAAACACGCTAAGACACAACACGCTAAGACACAACACGCTAAGACAAAACACGCTAAGACAAAACACGCTAAGACACAACACGCTAAGACACAACACGCTAAGACAAAACACGCTAAGACAAAACACGCTAAGACAAAACACGCTAAGACACAACACGCTAAGACACAACACGCTAACACGCTAAGACACAACACGCTAAGACAAAACACGCTAAGACAACACGCTAAGACAACACGCTAAGACAAAACACGCTAAGACAAAACACGCTAAGACAAAATACGCTAAGACACAACACGCTAAGACAAAACACGCTAACACGCTAAGACAAAACACGCTAAGACACAACACGCTAAGACACAACACGCTAAGACACAACACGCTAAGACACAACACGCTAAGACAAAACACGCTAAGACAAAACACGCTAAGACACAACACGCTAAGACAAAACACGCTAAGACAAAACACGCTAAGACAAAACACGCTAAGACAAAACACGCTAAGACAAAACACGCTAAGACAAAACACGCTAAGACACAACACGCTAAGACAAAACACGCTAAGACAAAACACGCTAAGACACAACACGCTAAGTCAAAACACGCTAAGACAAAACACGCTAAGACAAAACACGCTAACATGCTAAGACACAACATGCTAAGACAAAACATGCTAAGACAAAACATGCTAACACGCTAAGACATAACACGCTAAGACAAAACACGCTAAGACAAAACACGCTAAGACACAACACGCTAAGACACAACACGCTAAGACAAAACACGCTAAGACAAAACACGCTAAGACACAACACGCTAACACGCTAAGACAAAACACGCTAAGACAAAACACGCTAAGACAAAACACGCTAAGACACAACACGCTAAAACACAACACGCTAAGACAATCACGCTCAGACAAAACACGCTAAGACAAAACACGCTAAGACACAACACGCTAAGACAAAACACGCTAAGACAAAACACGCTAAGACACAACACGCTAAGACAACACGCTAAGACAAAACATGCTAAGACAAAACACGCTAAGACACAACACGCTAAGACAAAACACGCTAAGACAAAACACGCTAAGACACAACACGCTAAGTCAAAACACGCTAAGACAAAACACGCTAAGACAAAACACGCTAACATGCTAAGACACAACATGCTAAGACAAAACATGCTAAGACAAAACATGCTAACACGCTAAGACATAACACGCTAAGACAAAACACGCTAAGACAAAACACGCTAAGACAAAACACGCTAACATGCTAAGACACAACACGCTAAGACACAACAAGCTAAGACACAACATGCTAAGACACAACATGCTAAGACACAACACGCTAACACGCTAAGACAAAACACGCTAAGACACAACACTCTAAGACACAACACGCTAAGACAAAACACGCTAAGACAAAACACGCTAAGACAAAACACGCTAAGACACAACACGCTAAGACACAACACGCTAAGACACAACACGCTAAGACAAAACACGCTAAGACACAACACGCTAAGACACAACACGCTAAGACAAAACACGCTAAGACAAAACACGCTAACACGCTAAGACACAACACGCTAAGACACAACACGCTAAGACAAAACACGCTAAGACAAAACACGCTAAGACAAAACACGCTAAGACAAAACACGCTAAGACACAACACGCTAAGACACAACACGCTAAGACACAACACGCTAAGACAAAACATGCTAAGACACAACACGCTAAGACACAACACGCTAAGACAAAACACGCTAAGACAAAACACGCTAACATGCTAAGACACAACACGCTAAGACAAAACACGCTAAGACAAAACACGCTAAGACAAAACACGCTAAGACAAAACATGCTAAGACAAAACACGCTAAGACAAAACACGCTAAGACACAACACGCTAACACGCTAAGACAAAATACGCTAAGACAAAACACGCTAAGACACAACACGCTAAGACACAACACGCTAAGACAAAACACGCTAAGACAAAACACGCTAACATGCTAAGACACAACACGCTAAGACAAAACACGCTAAGACAAAACACGCTAAGACAAAACACGCTAAGACAAAACACGCTAAGACAAAACATGCTAAGACAAAACACGCTAAGACACAACACGCTAAGACACAACACGCTAAGACAAAACACGCTAAGACAAAACACGCTAAGACACAACACGCTAAGACACAACACGCTAAGACAAAACACGCTAAGACAAAACACGCTAAGACACAACACGCTAAGACACAACACGCTAACATGCTAAGACACAACACGCTAAGACAAAACACGCTAAGACAACACGCTAAGACAACACGCTAAGACAAAACACGCTAAGACAAAACACGCTAAGACAAAACACGCTAAGACAAAATACGCTAAGACACAACACGCTAAGACAAAACACGCTAACACGCTAAGACAAAACACGCTAAGACACAACACGCTAAGACACAACACGCTAAGACACAACACGCTAAGACACAACACGCTAAGACAAAACACGCTAAGACAAAACACGCTAAGACAAAACACGCTAAGACACAACACGCTAAGACAAAACACGCTAAGACAAAACACGCTAAGACAAAACACGCTAAGACAAAACACGCTAAGACAAAACACGCTAAGACAAAACACGCTAAGACACAACACGCTAAGACAAAACACGCTAAGACAAAACACGCTAAGACACAACACGCTAAGTCAAAACACGCTAAGACAAAACACGCTAAGACAAAACACGCTAACATGCTAAGACACAACATGCTAAGACAAAACATGCTAAGACAAAACATGCTAACACGCTAAGACATAACACGCTAAGACAAAACACGCTAAGACAAAACACGCTAAGACACAACACGCTAAGACACAACACGCTAAGACAAAACACGCTAAGACAAAACACGCTAAGACACAACACGCTAACACGCTAAGACAAAACACGCTAAGACAAAACACGCTAAGACAAAACACGCTAAGACACAACACGCTAAAACACAACACGCTAAGACAATCACGCTCAGACAAAACACGCTAAGACAAAACACGCTAAGACACAACACGCTAAGACAAAACACGCTAAGACAAAACACGCTAAGACACAACACGCTAAGACAACACGCTAAGACAAAACACGCTAAGACAAAACACGCTAAGACACAACACGCTAAGACAAAACACGCTAAGACAAAACACGCTAAGACACAACACGCTAAGTCAAAACACGCTAAGACAAAACACGCTAAGACAAAACACGCTAACATGCTAAGACACAACATGCTAAGACAAAACATGCTAAGACAAAACATGCTAACACGCTAAGACATAACACGCTAAGACACAACACGCTAAGACACAACACGCTAAGACACAACATGCTAAGACACAACATGCTAAGACACAACACGCTAACACGCTAAGACAAAACACGCTAAGACACAACACTCTAAGACACAACACGCTAAGACACAACACGCTAAGACACAACACGCTAAGACAACATGCTAAGACAAAACACGCTAAGACAAAACACGCTAAGACAAAACACGCTAAGACAAAACACGCTAACATGCTAAGACACAACACGCTAAGACACAACACGCTAAGACACAACACGCTAACACGCTAAGACAAAACACGCTAAGACACAACACTCTAAGACACAACACGCTAAGACACAACACGCTAAGACACAACACGCTAAGACAACACGCTAAGACAAAACACGCTAAGACAAAACACGCTAAGACACAACACGCTAAGACACAACACGCTAAGACAAGACACGCTAACACGCTAAGACAAAACACGCTAAGACAAAACACGCTAAGACACAACACGCTAAGACAAAACACGCTAAGACAAAACACGCTAAGACGCAACACGCTAAGACGCAACACGCTAAGACAAAACACGCTAAGACAAAACACGCTAAGACACAACACGCTAAGACAAAACACGCTAAGACAAAACACGCTAAGACAAAACACGCTAACATGCTAAGACACAACATGCTAAGACAAAACATGCTAAGACAAAACATGCTAACACGCTAAGACATAACACGCTAAGACAAAACACGCTAAGACAAAACACGCTAAGACAAAACACGCTAACATGCTAAGACACAACATGCTAAGACAAAACATGCTAAGACAAAACATGCTAACACGCTAAGACATAACACGCTAAGACACAACACACTAAGACAAAACACGCTAAGACAAAACACGCTAAGACACAACACGCTAACACGCTAAGACAAAACACGCTAAGACAAAACACGCTAAGACAAAACACGCTAAGACAAAACACGCTAAAACACAACACGCTAAGACACAACACGCTAAGACAAAACACGCTAAGACAAAACACGCTAAGACACAACACGCTAAGACAAAACACGCTAAGACAAAACACGCTAAGACAAAACACGCTAAGACACAACACGCTAAGACAAAACACGCTAAGACAAAACACGCTAAGACACAACACGCTAAGACAAAACACGCTAAGACACAACACGCTAAGACACAACACGCTGAGTCAAAACACGCTAAGACAAAACACGCTAAGACAAAACACGCTAACATGCTAAGACACAACATGCTAAGACAAAACACGCTAAGACAAAACACGCTAACATGCTAAGACACAACACGCTAAGACACAACACGCTAAGACACAACATGCTAAGACACAACACGCTAACACGCTAAGACAAAACACGCTAAGACAAAACATGGTAAGACACAACACGCTAAGATACAACACGCTAAGACAAAACACACTAAGACAAAACACGCTAAGACAAAACACGCTAAGACACAACACGCTAAGACACAACACGCTAAGACACAACACGCTAAGACAACACGCTAAGACACAACACGCTAAGACAAAACACGCTAAGACAAAACACGCTAAGACAAAACACGCTAACATGCTAAGACACAACACGCTAAGACAAAACACGCTAAGACAAAACACGCTAAGACAAAACACGCTAAGACACAACACGCTAACATGCTAAGACACAACACGCTAAGACAAAACACGCTAAGACACAACACGCTAAGACACAACACGCTAAGACACAACACGCTAACACGCTAAGACAAAACACGCTAAGACACAACACGCTAAGACAAAACACGTTAAGACACAAAACGCTAAGACAAAACACGCTAAGACAAAACACGCTAAGACTCAACACGCTAAGACACAACACGCTAAGACAAAACACGCTAAGACAAAACACGCTAAGACAAAACACGCTAAGACACAACACGCTAAGACACAACACGCTAACACGCTAAGACAAAACACGCTAAGACAAAACACGCTAAGACAACACGCTAAGACAACACGCTAAGACAAAACACGCTAAGACAAAACACGCTAAGACACAACACGCTAAGACAAAACACGCTAAGACACAACACGCTAAGACACAACACGCTAACACGCTAAGACAAAACACGCTAAGACAAAACACGCTAAGACACAACATGCTAAAACACAACACGCTAAGACACAACACGCTAAGACACAACACGCTAAGACAAAACACGCTAACATGCTAAGACACAACACGCTAAGACAAAACACGCTAAGACACAACATGCTAAAACACAACACGCTAAGACACAACACGCTAAGACAAAACACGCTAAGACAAAACACGCTAAGACACAACACGCTAAGACACAACACGCTAAGACAAAACACGCTAAGACAAAACACGCTAAGACAAAACACGCTAAGACACAACACGCTAAGACAAAACACGCTAAGACAAAACACGCTAACATGCTAAGACACAACATGCTAAGACAAAACATGCTAAGACAAAACATGCTAACACGCTAAGGCATAACACGCTAAGACACAACACGCTAAGACAAAACACACTAAGACACAACACGCTAAGACACAACACGCTAAGACAAAACACGCTAAGACAAAACACGCTAAGACAAAACACGCTAAGACAAAACACGCTAACATGCTAAGACACAACATGCTAAGACAAAACACGCTAAGACAAAACACGCTAAGACAAAACACGCTAAGACAAAACACGCTAACATGCTAAGACACAACACGCTAAGACACAACACGCTAAGACACAACACGCTAACACGCTAAGACACAACACGCTAAGACAAAACACGCTAAGACAACACGCTAAGACAACACGCTAAGACAAAACACGCTAAGACAAAACACGCTAAGACAAAACACGCTAAGACAAAACACGCTAAGACACAACACGCTAAGACAAAACACGCTAACACGCTAAGACAAAACACGCTAAGACACAACACGCTAAGACACAACACGCTAAGACAAAACACGCTAAGACAAAACACGCTAAGACAAAACACGCTAAGACACAACACGCTAAGACAAAACACGCTAAGACAAAACACGCTAAGACAAAACACGCTAAGACAAAACACGCTAAGACACAACACGCTAAGACACAACACGCTAACACGCTAAGACAAAACACGCTAAGACAAAACACGCTAAGACAAAACACGCTAAGGCAAAACACGCTAAGACACAACACGCTAAGACACAACACGCTAACACGCTAAGACAAAACACGCTAAGACAAAACACGCTAAGACAAAACACGCTAAGGCAAAACACGCTAAGACACAACACGCTAAGACACAACACGCTAACACGCTAAGACAAAACACGCTAAGACAAAACACGGTAAGACACAACACGCTAAGATACAACACGCTAAGACAAAACACGCTAAGACAAAACACGCTAAGACACAACACGCTAATACACAACACGCTAAGACAAAACACGCTAAGACAAAACACGCTAACATGCTAAGACACAACATGCTAAGACAAAACATGCTAAGACAAAACACGCTAAGATACAACATGCTAAGACACAACACGCTAAGACAAAACACGCTAAGGCAAAACACGCTAAGACACAACACGCTAACACGCTAAGACAAAACATGCTAGGACAAAACACGCTAAGACAAAACACGCTAAGACAAAACACGCTAAGACACAACACGCTAAGACAAAACACGCTAAGTCAAAACACGCTAACATGCTAAGACACAACATGCTAAGACAAAACACGCTAAGACAAAACACGCTAAGACAAAACACGCTAAGACACAACACGCTAAGACACAACACGCTAAGACACAACACGCTAAGACACAACACGCTAACACGCTAAGACAAAACACGCTAAGACAAAACACGCTAAGACAAAACACGCTAAGGCAAAACACGCTAAGACACAACACGCTAAGACACAACACGCTAACACGCTAAGACAAAACACGCTAAGACAAAACACGGTAAGACACAACACGCTAAGATACAACACGCTAAGACAAAACACGCTAAGACAAAACACGCTAAGACACAACACGCTAAGACACAACACGCTAAGACACAACACGCTAAGACACAACACGCTAAGACACAACACGCTAAGACACAACACGCTAAGAAACAACACGCTAAGACAAAACACGCTAAGACAAAACACGCTAAGACAAAACACGCTAAGACAAAACACGCTAACATGCTAAGACAAAACACGCTTAGACACAACACGCTAAGACAAAACACGCTAAGACAAAACACGCTAAGACAAAACACGCTAAGACAAAACACGCTAACATGCTAAGACACAACACGCTAAGACACAACACGCTAAGACACAACACGCTAAGACAAAACACGCTAAGACAAAACACGCTAAGACACAACACGCTAAGACACAACACGCTAAGACACAACACGCTAAGACAAAACACGCTAAGACAAAACACGCTAAGACACAACACGCTAAGACAAAACACGCTAAGACAAAACACGCTAACATGCTAAGACACAACACGCTAAGACAAAACACGCTAAGACAAAACACGCTAAGACACAACACGCTAAGACACAACACGCTAAGACACAACACGCTAAGATAAAACACGCTAAGACACAACACGCTAAGACACAACACGCTAAGACACAACACGCTAAGACACAACACGCTAAGACACAACACGCTAACACGCTAAGACAAAACACGCTAAGACAAAACACGCTAAGACACAAAACGCTAAGACAAAACACGCTAAGACAAAACACGCTAAGACACAACACGCTAAGACACAACACGCTAAGACAAAACACGCTAAGACAAAACACGCTAAGACAAAACACGCTAAGACACAACACGCTAAGACACAACACGCTAAGACACAACACGCTAAGATAAAACACGCTAAGACACAACACGCTAAGACACAACACGCTAAGACACAACACGCTAAGACACAACACGCTAAGACACAACACGCTAAGACACAACACGCTAACACGCTAAGACAAAACTTGCTAAGACAAAACACGCTAAGACACAAAACGCTAAGACAAAACACGCTAAGACAAAACACGCTAAGACACAACACGCTAAGACACAACACGCTAAGACAAAACACGCTAAGACAAAACACGCTAAGACACAACACGCTAAGACAAAACACGCTAAGACAACACGCTAAGACAACACGCTAAGACAAAACACGCTAAGACAAAACACGCTAAGACACAACACGCTAAGACAAAACACGCTAAGACACAACACGCTAAGACAAAACACGCTAAGACACAACACGCTAAGACACAACACACTAAGACAAAACACGCTAAGACAACACGCTAAGACACAACACGCTAAGACACAACACGCTAAGACACAACACGCTAAGACAACACGCTAAGACACAACACGCTAAGACAAAACACGCTAAGACACAACACGCTAAGACAAAACACGCTAAGACACAACACGCTAAGACACAACACGCTAAGACAAAACACGCTAAGACACAACACGCTAAGACACAACACGCTAAGACACAACACGCTAAGACAAAACACGCTAACATGCTAAGACACAACACGCTAAGACAAAACACGCTAAGACAAAACACGCTAAGACAAAACACGCTAAGACACAACATGCTAAGACACAACACGCTAAGACACAACACGCTAAGACACAACACGCTAACACGCTAAGACAAAACACGCTAAGACAAAACACGCTAAGACACAACACGCTAAGACACAACACGCTAAGACACAACATGCTAAGACACAACACGCTAAGACACAACACGCTAAGACAAAACACGCTAAGACACAACACGCTAAGACACAACACGCTAACACGCTAAGACAAAATACGCTAAGACAAAACACGCTAAGACAAAACACGCTAAGACAACACGCTAAGACACAACACGCTAAGACAAAACACGCTAAGACAAAACACGCTAAGACACAACACGCTAAGACACAACACGCTAACACGCTAAGACAAAACACGCTAAGACACAACACGCTAAGACACAACACGCTAAGACAAAACACGCTAAGACACAACACGCTAAGACACAACACGCTAACACGCTAACACGCTAAGACAAAACACGCTAAGACACAACACGCTAAGACACAACACGCTAAGACAAAACACGCTAAGACACAACACGCTAAGACACAACACGCTAACACGCTAAGACAAAACACGCTAAGACAAAACACGCTAAGACAAAACACGCTAAGGCAAAACACGCTAAGACACAACACGCTAAGACACAACACGCTAACACGCTAAGACAAAACACGCTAAGACAAAACACGCTAAGACAAAACACGCTAAGGCAAAACACGCTAAGACACAACACGCTAAGACACAACACGCTAACACGCTAAGACAAAACACGCTAAGACAAAACACGGTAAGACACAACACGCTAAGATACAACACGCTAAGACAAAACACGCTAAGACAAAACACGCTAAGACACAACACGCTAATACACAACACGCTAAGACAAAACACGCTAAGACAAAACACGCTAACATGCTAAGACACAACATGCTAAGACAAAACATGCTAAGACAAAACACGCTAAGATACAACATGCTAAGACACAACACGCTAAGACAAAACACGCTAAGGCAAAACACGCTAAGACAAAACACGCTAAGACACAACACGCTAACACGCTAAGACAAAACATGCTAGGACAAAACACGCTAAGACAAAACACGCTAAGACAAAACACGCTAAGACACAACACGCTAAGACAAAACACGCTAAGTCAAAACACGCTAACATGCTAAGACACAACATGCTAAGACAAAACACGCTAAGACAAAACACGCTAAGACAAAACACGCTAAGACACAACACGCTAAGACACAACACGCTAAGACACAACACGCTAACACGCTAAGACAAAACACGCTAAGACAAAACACGCTAAGACAAAACACGCTAAGGCAAAACACGCTAAGACACAACACGCTAAGACACAACACGCTAACACGCTAAGACAAAACACGCTAAGACAAAACACGGTAAGACACAACACGCTAAGATACAACACGCTAAGACAAAACACGCTAAGACAAAACACGCTAAGACACAACACGCTAAGACACAACACGCTAAGACACAACACGCTAAGACACAACACGCTAAGACACAACACGCTAAGACACAACACGCTAAGACACAACACGCTAAGAAACAACACGCTAAGACAAAACACGCTAAGACAAAACACGCTAAGACAAAACACGCTAAGACAAAACACGCTAACATGCTAAGACACAACACGCTAAGACAAAACACGCTAAGACAAAACACGCTAAGACACAACACGCTAAGACACAACACGCTAAGACACAACACGCTAAGATAAAACACGCTAAGACACAACACGCTAAGACACAACACGCTAAGACACAACACGCTAAGACACAACACGCTAAGACACAACACGCTAACACGCTAAGACAAAACACGCTAAGACAAAACACGCTAAGACACAAAACGCTAAGACAAAACACGCTAAGACAAAACACGCTAAGACACAACACGCTAAGACACAACACGCTAAGACAAAACACGCTAAGACAAAACACGCTAAGACAAAACACGCTAAGACACAACACGCTAAGACACAACACGCTAAGACACAACACGCTAAGATAAAACACGCTAAGACACAACACGCTAAGACACAACACGCTAAGACACAACACGCTAAGACACAACACGCTAAGACACAACACGCTAAGACACAACACGCTAACACGCTAAGACAAAACTTGCTAAGACAAAACACGCTAAGACACAAAACGCTAAGACAAAACACGCTAAGACAAAACACGCTAAGACACAACACGCTAAGACACAACACGCTAAGACAAAACACGCTAAGACAAAACACGCTAAGACACAACACGCTAAGACAAAACACGCTAAGACAACACGCTAAGACAACACGCTAAGACAAAACACGCTAAGACAAAACACGCTAAGACACAACACGCTAAGACAAAACACGCTAAGACACAACACGCTAAGACAAAACACGCTAAGACACAACACGCTAAGACACAACACACTAAGACAAAACACGCTAAGACAACACGCTAAGACACAACACGCTAAGACACAACACGCTAAGACACAACACGCTAAGACAACACGCTAAGACACAACACGCTAAGACAAAACACGCTAAGACACAACACGCTAAGACAAAACACGCTAAGACACAACACGCTAAGACACAACACGCTAAGACAAAACACGCTAAGACACAACACGCTAAGACACAACACGCTAAGACACAACACGCTAAGACAAAACACGCTAACATGCTAAGACACAACACGCTAAGACAAAACACGCTAAGACAAAACACGCTAAGACAAAACACGCTAAGACACAACATGCTAAGACACAACACGCTAAGACACAACACGCTAAGACACAACACGCTAACACGCTAAGACAAAACACGCTAAGACAAAACACGCTAAGACACAACACGCTAAGACACAACACGCTAAGACACAACATGCTAAGACACAACACGCTAAGACACAACACGCTAAGACAAAACACGCTAAGACACAACACGCTAAGACACAACACGCTAACACGCTAAGACAAAATACGCTAAGACAAAACACGCTAAGACAAAACACGCTAAGACAACACGCTAAGACACAACACGCTAAGACAAAACACGCTAAGACAAAACACGCTAAGACACAACACGCTAAGACACAACACGCTAACACGCTAAGACAAAACACGCTAAGACACAACACGCTAAGACACAACACGCTAAGACAAAACACGCTAAGACACAACACGCTAAGACACAACACGCTAACACGCTAACACGCTAAGACAAAACACGCTAAGACACAACACGCTAAGACACAACACGCTAAGACAAAACACGCTAAGACACAACACGCTAAGACACAACACGCTAACACGCTAAGACAAAACACGCTAAGACAAAACACGCTAAGACAAAACACGCTAAGGCAAAACACGCTAAGACACAACACGCTAAGACACAACACGCTAACACGCTAAGACAAAACACGCTAAGACAAAACACGCTAAGACAAAACACGCTAAGGCAAAACACGCTAAGACACAACACGCTAAGACACAACACGCTAACACGCTAAGACAAAACACGCTAAGACAAAACACGGTAAGACACAACACGCTAAGATACAACACGCTAAGACAAAACACGCTAAGACAAAACACGCTAAGACACAACACGCTAATACACAACACGCTAAGACAAAACACGCTAAGACAAAACACGCTAACATGCTAAGACACAACATGCTAAGACAAAACATGCTAAGACAAAACACGCTAAGATACAACATGCTAAGACACAACACGCTAAGACAAAACACGCTAAGGCAAAACACGCTAAGACAAAACACGCTAAGACACAACACGCTAACACGCTAAGACAAAACATGCTAGGACAAAACACGCTAAGACAAAACACGCTAAGACAAAACACGCTAAGACACAACACGCTAAGACAAAACACGCTAAGTCAAAACACGCTAACATGCTAAGACACAACATGCTAAGACAAAACACGCTAAGACAAAACACGCTAAGACAAAACACGCTAAGACACAACACGCTAAGACACAACACGCTAAGACACAACACGCTAACACGCTAAGACAAAACACGCTAAGACAAAACACGCTAAGACAAAACACGCTAAGGCAAAACACGCTAAGACACAACACGCTAAGACACAACACGCTAACACGCTAAGACAAAACACGCTAAGACAAAACACGGTAAGACACAACACGCTAAGATACAACACGCTAAGACAAAACACGCTAAGACAAAACACGCTAAGACACAACACGCTAAGACACAACACGCTAAGACACAACACGCTAAGACACAACACGCTAAGACACAACACGCTAAGACACAACACGCTAAGACACAACACGCTAAGAAACAACACGCTAAGACAAAACACGCTAAGACAAAACACGCTAAGACAAAACACGCTAAGACAAAACACGCTAACATGCTAAGACAAAACACGCTTAGACACAACACGCTAAGACAAAACACGCTAAGACAAAACACGCTAAGACAAAACACGCTAAGACAAAACACGCTAACATGCTAAGACACAACACGCTAAGACACAACACGCTAAGACACAACACGCTAAGACAAAACACGCTAAGACAAAACACGCTAAGACACAACACGCTAAGACACAACACGCTAAGACACAACACGCTAAGATAAAACACGCTAAGACACAACACGCTAAGACACAACACGCTAAGACACAACACGCTAAGACACAACACGCTAAGACACAACACGCTAACACGCTAAGACAAAACACGCTAAGACAAAACACGCTAAGACACAAAACGCTAAGACAAAACACGCTAAGACAAAACACGCTAAGACACAACACGCTAAGACACAACACGCTAAGACAAAACACGCTAAGACAAAACACGCTAAGACAAAACACGCTAAGACACAACACTCTAAGACACAACACGCTAAGACACAACACGCTAAGATAAAACACGCTAAGACACAACACGCTAAGACACAACACGCTAAGACACAACACGCTAAGACACAACACGCTAAGACACAACACGCTAACACGCTAAGACAAAACTTGCTAAGACAAAACACGCTAAGACACAAAACGCTAAGACAAAACACGCTAAGACAAAACACGCTAAGACACAACACGCTAAGACACAACACGCTAAGACAAAACACGCTAAGACAAAACACGCTAAGACACAACACGCTAAGACACAACACGCTAAGACAAAACACGCTAAGACACAACACGCTAAGACAAAACACGCTAAGACAACACGCTAAGACAACACGCTAAGACAAAACACGCTAAGACAAAACACGCTAAGACACAACACGCTAAGACAAAACACGCTAAGACACAACACGCTAAGACAAAACACGCTAAGACACAACACGCTAAGACACAACACGCTAAGACAAAACACGCTAAGACAACACGCTAAGACACAACACGCTAAGACACAACACGCTAAGACACAACACGCTAAGACAACACGCTAAGACACAACACGCTAAGACAAAACACGCTAAGACACAACACGCTAAGACAAAACACGCTAAGACACAACACGCTAAGACACAACACGCTAAGACAAAACACGCTAAGACACAACACGCTAAGACACAACACGCTAAGACACAACACGCTAAGACAAAACACGCTAACATGCTAAGACACAACACGCTAAGACAAAACACGCTAAGACAAAACACGCTAAGACAAAACACGCTAAGACACAACATGCTAAGACACAACACGCTAAGACACAACACGCTAAGACACAACACGCTAACACGCTAAGACAAAACACGCTAAGACAAAACACGCTAAGACACAACACGCTAAGACACAACACGCTAAGACACAACACGCTAAGACACAACACGCTAAGACACAACACGCTAAGACAAAACACGCTAAGACACAACACGCTAAGACACAACACGCTAACACGCTAAGACAAAATACGCTAAGACAAAACACGCTAAGACAAAACACGCTAAGACAACACGCTAAGACACAACACGCTAAGACAAAACACGCTAAGACAAAACACGCTAAGACACAACACGCTAAGACACAACACGCTAACACGCTAAGACAAAACACGCTAAGACACAACACGCTAAGACACAACACGCTAAGACAAAACACGCTAAGACACAACACGCTAAGACACAACACGCTAACACGCTAACACGCTAAGACAAAACACGCTAAGACACAACACGCTAAGACACAACACGCTAAGACAAAACACGCTAAGACACAACACGCTAAGACAAAACACGCTAAGACAAAACACGCTAAGACAAAACACGCTAAGACAAAACACGCTAAGACACAACACGCTAAGACAAAACACGCTAAGAAAAAACACGCTAAGACACAACACGCTAAGACAAAACACGCTAAGACAAAACACGCTAAGACACAACACGCTAAGTCAAAACACGCTAAGACACAACACGCTAAGACAAAACACGCTAAGACACAACACGCTAAGACACAACACGCTGAGTCAAAACACGCTAAGACAAAACACGCTAAGACAAAACACGCTAACATGCTAAGACACAACATGCTAAGACAAAACACGCTAAGACAAAACACGCTAACATGCTAAGACACAACACGCTAAGACACAACACGCTAAGACACAACATGCTAAGACACAACACGCTAACACGCTAAGACAAAACACGCTAAGACAAAACATGGTAAGACACAACACGCTAAGATACAACACGCTAAGACAAAACACACTAAGACAAAACACGCTAAGACAAAACACGCTAAGACACAACACGCTAAGACACAACACGCTAAGACACAACACGCTAAGACAACACGCTAAGACACAACACGCTAAGACAAAACACGCTAAGGCAAAACACGCTAAGACAAAACACGCTAAGACACAACACGCTAACACGCTAAGACAAAACATGCTAGGACAAAACACGCTAAGACAAAACACGCTAAGACACAACACGCTAAGACAAAACACGCTAAGACAAAACACGCTAACATGCTAAGACACAACATGCTAAGACACAACACGCTAAGAAACAACACGCTAAGACAAAACACGCTAAGACAAAACACGCTAAGACAAAACACGCTAAGACAAAACACGCTAACATGCTAAGACAAAACACGCTTAGACACAACACGCTAAGACAAAACACGCTAAGACAAAACACGCTAAGACAAAACACGCTAAGACAAAACACGCTAACACGCTAAGACACAACACGCTAAGACACAACACGCTAAGACAAAACACGCTAAGACAAAACACGCTAAGACAAAACACGCTAAGACAAAACACGCTAAGACACAACACGCTAAGACACAACACGCTAAGACACAACACGCTAAGACAAAACACGCTAAGACACAACACGCTAAGACACAACACGCTAAGACAAAACACGCTAAGACAAAACACGCTAACATGCTAAGACACAACACGCTAAGACAAAACACGCTAAGACAAAACACGCTAAGACAAAACACGCTAAGACAAAACATGCTAAGACAAAACACGCTAAGACAAAACACGCTAAGACACAACACGCTAACACGCTAAGACAAAATACGCTAAGACAAAACACGCTAAGACACAACACGCTAAGACACAACACGCTAAGACAAAACACGCTAAGACAAAACACGCTAACATGCTAAGACACAACACGCTAAGACAAAACACGCTAAGACAAAACACGCTAAGACAAAACACGCTAAGACAAAACATGCTAAGACAAAACACGCTAAGACACAACACGCTAAGACACAACACGCTAAGACAAAACACGCTAAGACAAAACACGCTAAGACACAACACGCTAAGACACAACACGCTAAGACAAAACACGCTAAGACAAAACACGCTAAGACAAAACACGCTAAGACACAACACGCTAAGACACAACACGCTAACACGCTAAGACACAACACGCTAAGACAAAACACGCTAAGACAACACGCTAAGACAACACGCTAAGACAAAACACGCTAAGACAAAACACGCTAAGACAAAATACGCTAAGACACAACACGCTAAGACAAAACACGCTAACACGCTAAGACAAAACACGCTAAGACACAACACGCTAAGACACAACACGCTAAGACACAACACGCTAAGACACAACACGCTAAGACAAAACACGCTAAGACAAAACACGCTAAGACACAACACGCTAAGACAAAACACGCTAAGACAAAACACGCTAAGACAAAACACGCTAAGACAAAACACGCTAAGACAAAACACGCTAAGACAAAACACGCTAAGACACAACACGCTAAGACAAAACACGCTAAGACAAAACACGCTAAGACACAACACGCTAAGTCAAAACACGCTAAGACAAAACACGCTAAGACAAAACACGCTAACATGCTAAGACACAACATGCTAAGACAAAACATGCTAAGACAAAACATGCTAACACGCTAAGACATAACACGCTAAGACAAAACACGCTAAGACAAAACACGCTAAGACACAACACGCTAAGACACAACACGCTAAGACAAAACACGCTAAGACAAAACACGCTAAGACACAACACGCTAACACGCTAAGACAAAACACGCTAAGACAAAACACGCTAAGACAAAACACGCTAAGACACAACACGCTAAAACACAACACGCTAAGACAATCACGCTCAGACAAAACACGCTAAGACAAAACACGCTAAGACACAACACGCTAAGACAAAACACGCTAAGACAAAACACGCTAAGACACAACACGCTAAGACAACACGCTAAGACAAAACATGCTAAGACAAAACACGCTAAGACACAACACGCTAAGACAAAACACGCTAAGACAAAACACGCTAAGACACAACACGCTAAGTCAAAACACGCTAAGACAAAACACGCTAAGACAAAACACGCTAACATGCTAAGACACAACATGCTAAGACAAAACATGCTAAGACAAAACATGCTAACACGCTAAGACATAACACGCTAAGACAAAACACGCTAAGACAAAACACGCTAAGACAAAACACGCTAACATGCTAAGACACAACACGCTAAGACACAACAAGCTAAGACACAACATGCTAAGACACAACATGCTAAGACACAACACGCTAACACGCTAAGACAAAACACGCTAAGACACAACACTCTAAGACACAACACGCTAAGACAAAACACGCTAAGACAAAACACGCTAAGACAAAACACGCTAAGACACAACACGCTAAGACACAACACGCTAAGACACAACACGCTAAGACAAAACACGCTAAGACACAACACGCTAAGACACAACACGCTAAGACAAAACACGCTAAGACAAAACACGCTAACACGCTAAGACACAACACGCTAAGACACAACACGCTAAGACAAAACACGCTAAGACAAAACACGCTAAGACAAAACACGCTAAGACAAAACACGCTAAGACACAACACGCTAAGACACAACACGCTAAGACACAACACGCTAAGACAAAACATGCTAAGACACAACACGCTAAGACACAACACGCTAAGACAAAACACGCTAAGACAAAACACGCTAACATGCTAAGACACAACACGCTAAGACAAAACACGCTAAGACAAAACACGCTAAGACAAAACACGCTAAGACAAAACATGCTAAGACAAAACACGCTAAGACAAAACACGCTAAGACACAACACGCTAACACGCTAAGACAAAATACGCTAAGACAAAACACGCTAAGACACAACACGCTAAGACACAACACGCTAAGACAAAACACGCTAAGACAAAACACGCTAACATGCTAAGACACAACACGCTAAGACAAAACACGCTAAGACAAAACACGCTAAGACAAAACACGCTAAGACAAAACACGCTAAGACAAAACATGCTAAGACAAAACACGCTAAGACACAACACGCTAAGACACAACACGCTAAGACAAAACACGCTAAGACAAAACACGCTAAGACACAACACGCTAAGACACAACACGCTAAGACAAAACACGCTAAGACAAAACACGCTAAGACACAACACGCTAAGACACAACACGCTAACATGCTAAGACACAACACGCTAAGACAAAACACGCTAAGACAACACGCTAAGACAACACGCTAAGACAAAACACGCTAAGACAAAACACGCTAAGACAAAACACGCTAAGACAAAATACGCTAAGACACAACACGCTAAGACAAAACACGCTAACACGCTAAGACAAAACACGCTAAGACACAACACGCTAAGACACAACACGCTAAGACACAACACGCTAAGACACAACACGCTAAGACAAAACACGCTAAGACAAAACACGCTAAGACAAAACACGCTAAGACACAACACGCTAAGACAAAACACGCTAAGACAAAACACGCTAAGACAAAACACGCTAAGACAAAACACGCTAAGACAAAACACGCTAAGACAAAACACGCTAAGACACAACACGCTAAGACAAAACACGCTAAGACAAAACACGCTAAGACACAACACGCTAAGTCAAAACACGCTAAGACAAAACACGCTAAGACAAAACACGCTAACATGCTAAGACACAACATGCTAAGACAAAACATGCTAAGACAAAACATGCTAACACGCTAAGACATAACACGCTAAGACAAAACACGCTAAGACAAAACACGCTAAGACACAACACGCTAAGACACAACACGCTAAGACAAAACACGCTAAGACAAAACACGCTAAGACACAACACGCTAACACGCTAAGACAAAACACGCTAAGACAAAACACGCTAAGACAAAACACGCTAAGACACAACACGCTAAAACACAACACGCTAAGACAATCACGCTCAGACAAAACACGCTAAGACAAAACACGCTAAGACACAACACGCTAAGACAAAACACGCTAAGACAAAACACGCTAAGACACAACACGCTAAGACAACACGCTAAGACAAAACACGCTAAGACAAAACACGCTAAGACACAACACGCTAAGACAAAACACGCTAAGACAAAACACGCTAAGACACAACACGCTAAGTCAAAACACGCTAAGACAAAACACGCTAAGACAAAACACGCTAACATGCTAAGACACAACATGCTAAGACAAAACATGCTAAGACAAAACATGCTAACACGCTAAGACATAACACGCTAAGACACAACACGCTAAGACACAACACGCTAAGACACAACATGCTAAGACACAACATGCTAAGACACAACACGCTAACACGCTAAGACAAAACACGCTAAGACACAACACTCTAAGACACAACACGCTAAGACACAACACGCTAAGACACAACACGCTAAGACAACATGCTAAGACAAAACACGCTAAGACAAAACACGCTAAGACAAAACACGCTAAGACAAAACACGCTAACATGCTAAGACACAACACGCTAAGACACAACACGCTAAGACACAACACGCTAACACGCTAAGACAAAACACGCTAAGACACAACACTCTAAGACACAACACGCTAAGACACAACACGCTAAGACACAACACGCTAAGACAACACGCTAAGACAAAACACGCTAAGACAAAACACGCTAAGACACAACACGCTAAGACACAACACGCTAAGACAAGACACGCTAACACGCTAAGACAAAACACGCTAAGACAAAACACGCTAAGACACAACACGCTAAGACAAAACACGCTAAGACAAAACACGCTAAGACGCAACACGCTAAGACGCAACACGCTAAGACAAAACACGCTAAGACAAAACACGCTAAGACACAACACGCTAAGACAAAACACGCTAAGACAAAACACGCTAAGACAAAACACGCTAACATGCTAAGACACAACATGCTAAGACAAAACATGCTAAGACAAAACATGCTAACACGCTAAGACATAACACGCTAAGACAAAACACGCTAAGACAAAACACGCTAAGACAAAACACGCTAACATGCTAAGACACAACATGCTAAGACAAAACATGCTAAGACAAAACATGCTAACACGCTAAGACATAACACGCTAAGACACAACACACTAAGACAAAACACGCTAAGACAAAACACGCTAAGACACAACACGCTAACACGCTAAGACAAAACACGCTAAGACAAAACACGCTAAGACAAAACACGCTAAGACAAAACACGCTAAAACACAACACGCTAAGACACAACACGCTAAGACAAAACACGCTAAGACAAAACACGCTAAGACACAACACGCTAAGACAAAACACGCTAAGACAAAACACGCTAAGACAAAACACGCTAAGACACAACACGCTAAGACAAAACACGCTAAGACAAAACACGCTAAGACACAACACGCTAAGACAAAACACGCTAAGACACAACACGCTAAGACACAACACGCTGAGTCAAAACACGCTAAGACAAAACACGCTAAGACAAAACACGCTAACATGCTAAGACACAACATGCTAAGACAAAACACGCTAAGACAAAACACGCTAACATGCTAAGACACAACACGCTAAGACACAACACGCTAAGACACAACATGCTAAGACACAACACGCTAACACGCTAAGACAAAACACGCTAAGACAAAACATGGTAAGACACAACACGCTAAGATACAACACGCTAAGACAAAACACACTAAGACAAAACACGCTAAGACAAAACACGCTAAGACACAACACGCTAAGACACAACACGCTAAGACACAACACGCTAAGACAACACGCTAAGACACAACACGCTAAGACAAAACACGCTAAGACAAAACACGCTAAGACAAAACACGCTAACATGCTAAGACACAACACGCTAAGACAAAACACGCTAAGACAAAACACGCTAAGACAAAACACGCTAAGACACAACACGCTAACATGCTAAGACACAACACGCTAAGACAAAACACGCTAAGACACAACACGCTAAGACACAACACGCTAAGACACAACACGCTAACACGCTAAGACAAAACACGCTAAGACACAACACGCTAAGACAAAACACGTTAAGACACAAAACGCTAAGACAAAACACGCTAAGACAAAACACGCTAAGACTCAACACGCTAAGACACAACACGCTAAGACAAAACACGCTAAGACAAAACACGCTAAGACAAAACACGCTAAGACACAACACGCTAAGACACAACACGCTAACACGCTAAGACAAAACACGCTAAGACAAAACACGCTAAGACAACACGCTAAGACAACACGCTAAGACAAAACACGCTAAGACAAAACACGCTAAGACACAACACGCTAAGACAAAACACGCTAAGACACAACACGCTAAGACACAACACGCTAACACGCTAAGACAAAACACGCTAAGACAAAACACGCTAAGACACAACATGCTAAAACACAACACGCTAAGACACAACACGCTAAGACACAACACGCTAAGACAAAACACGCTAACATGCTAAGACACAACACGCTAAGACAAAACACGCTAAGACACAACATGCTAAAACACAACACGCTAAGACACAACACGCTAAGACAAAACACGCTAAGACAAAACACGCTAAGACACAACACGCTAAGACACAACACGCTAAGACAAAACACGCTAAGACAAAACACGCTAAGACAAAACACGCTAAGACACAACACGCTAAGACAAAACACGCTAAGACAAAACACGCTAACATGCTAAGACACAACATGCTAAGACAAAACATGCTAAGACAAAACATGCTAACACGCTAAGGCATAACACGCTAAGACACAACACGCTAAGACAAAACACACTAAGACACAACACGCTAAGACACAACACGCTAAGACAAAACACGCTAAGACAAAACACGCTAAGACAAAACACGCTAAGACAAAACACGCTAACATGCTAAGACACAACATGCTAAGACAAAACACGCTAAGACAAAACACGCTAAGACAAAACACGCTAAGACAAAACACGCTAACATGCTAAGACACAACACGCTAAGACACAACACGCTAAGACACAACACGCTAACACGCTAAGACACAACACGCTAAGACAAAACACGCTAAGACAACACGCTAAGACAACACGCTAAGACAAAACACGCTAAGACAAAACACGCTAAGACAAAACACGCTAAGACAAAACACGCTAAGACACAACACGCTAAGACAAAACACGCTAACACGCTAAGACAAAACACGCTAAGACACAACACGCTAAGACACAACACGCTAAGACAAAACACGCTAAGACAAAACACGCTAAGACAAAACACGCTAAGACACAACACGCTAAGACAAAACACGCTAAGACAAAACACGCTAAGACAAAACACGCTAAGACAAAACACGCTAAGACACAACACGCTAAGACACAACACGCTAACACGCTAAGACAAAACACGCTAAGACAAAACACGCTAAGACAAAACACGCTAAGGCAAAACACGCTAAGACACAACACGCTAAGACACAACACGCTAACACGCTAAGACAAAACACGCTAAGACAAAACACGCTAAGACAAAACACGCTAAGGCAAAACACGCTAAGACACAACACGCTAAGACACAACACGCTAACACGCTAAGACAAAACACGCTAAGACAAAACACGGTAAGACACAACACGCTAAGATACAACACGCTAAGACAAAACACGCTAAGACAAAACACGCTAAGACACAACACGCTAATACACAACACGCTAAGACAAAACACGCTAAGACAAAACACGCTAACATGCTAAAACACAACATGCTAAGACAAAACATGCTAAGACAAAACACGCTAAGATACAACATGCTAAGACACAACACGCTAAGACAAAACACGCTAAGGCAAAACACGCTAAGACACAACACGCTAACACGCTAAGACAAAACATGCTAGGACAAAACACGCTAAGACAAAACACGCTAAGACAAAACACGCTAAGACACAACACGCTAAGACAAAACACGCTAAGTCAAAACACGCTAACATGCTAAGACACAACATGCTAAGACAAAACACGCTAAGACAAAACACGCTAAGACAAAACACGCTAAGACACAACACGCTAAGACACAACACGCTAAGACACAACACGCTAAGACACAACACGCTAACACGCTAAGACAAAACACGCTAAGACAAAACACGCTAAGACAAAACACGCTAAGGCAAAACACGCTAAGACACAACACGCTAAGACACAACACGCTAACACGCTAAGACAAAACACGCTAAGACAAAACACGGTAAGACACAACACGCTAAGATACAACACGCTAAGACAAAACACGCTAAGACAAAACACGCTAAGACACAACACGCTAAGACACAACACGCTAAGACACAACACGCTAAGACACAACACGCTAAGACACAACACGCTAAGACACAACACGCTAAGAAACAACACGCTAAGACAAAACACGCTAAGACAAAACACGCTAAGACAAAACACGCTAAGACAAAACACGCTAACATGCTAAGACAAAACACGCTTAGACACAACACGCTAAGACAAAACACGCTAAGACAAAACACGCTAAGACAAAACACGCTAAGACAAAACACGCTAACATGCTAAGACACAACACGCTAAGACACAACACGCTAAGACACAACACGCTAAGACAAAACACGCTAAGACAAAACACGCTAAGACACAACACGCTAAGACACAACACGCTAAGACACAACACGCTAAGACAAAACACGCTAAGACAAAACACGCTAAGACACAACACGCTAAGACAAAACACGCTAAGACAAAACACGCTAACATGCTAAGACACAACACGCTAAGACAAAACACGCTAAGACAAAACACGCTAAGACACAACACGCTAAGACACAACACGCTAAGACACAACACGCTAAGATAAAACACGCTAAGACACAACACGCTAAGACACAACACGCTAAGACACAACACGCTAAGACACAACACGCTAAGACACAACACGCTAACACGCTAAGACAAAACACGCTAAGACAAAACACGCTAAGACACAAAACGCTAAGACAAAACACGCTAAGACAAAACACGCTAAGACACAACACGCTAAGACACAACACGCTAAGACAAAACACGCTAAGACAAAACACGCTAAGACAAAACACGCTAAGACACAACACGCTAAGACACAACACGCTAAGACACAACACGCTAAGATAAAACACGCTAAGACACAACACGCTAAGACACAACACGCTAAGACACAACACGCTAAGACACAACACGCTAAGACACAACACGCTAAGACACAACACGCTAACACGCTAAGACAAAACTTGCTAAGACAAAACACGCTAAGACACAAAACGCTAAGACAAAACACGCTAAGACAAAACACGCTAAGACACAACACGCTAAGACACAACACGCTAAGACAAAACACGCTAAGACAAAACACGCTAAGACACAACACGCTAAGACAAAACACGCTAAGACAACACGCTAAGACAACACGCTAAGACAAAACACGCTAAGACAAAACACGCTAAGACACAACACGCTAAGACAAAACACGCTAAGACACAACACGCTAAGACAAAACACGCTAAGACACAACACGCTAAGACACAACACACTAAGACAAAACACGCTAAGACAACACGCTAAGACACAACACGCTAAGACACAACACGCTAAGACACAACACGCTAAGACAACACGCTAAGACACAACACGCTAAGACAAAACACGCTAAGACACAACACGCTAAGACAAAACACGCTAAGACACAACACGCTAAGACACAACACGCTAAGACAAAACACGCTAAGACACAACACGCTAAGACACAACACGCTAAGACACAACACGCTAAGACAAAACACGCTAACATGCTAAGACACAACACGCTAAGACAAAACACGCTAAGACAAAACACGCTAAGACAAAACACGCTAAGACACAACATGCTAAGACACAACACGCTAAGACACAACACGCTAAGACACAACACGCTAACACGCTAAGACAAAACACGCTAAGACAAAACACGCTAAGACACAACACGCTAAGACACAACACGCTAAGACACAACATGCTAAGACACAACACGCTAAGACACAACACGCTAAGACAAAACACGCTAAGACACAACACGCTAAGACACAACACGCTAACACGCTAAGACAAAATACGCTAAGACAAAACACGCTAAGACAAAACACGCTAAGACAACACGCTAAGACACAACACGCTAAGACAAAACACGCTAAGACAAAACACGCTAAGACACAACACGCTAAGACACAACACGCTAACACGCTAAGACAAAACACGCTAAGACACAACACGCTAAGACACAACACGCTAAGACAAAACACGCTAAGACACAACACGCTAAGACACAACACGCTAACACGCTAACACGCTAAGACAAAACACGCTAAGACACAACACGCTAAGACACAACACGCTAAGACAAAACACGCTAAGACACAACACGCTAAGACACAACACGCTAACACGCTAAGACAAAACACGCTAAGACAAAACACGCTAAGACAAAACACGCTAAGGCAAAACACGCTAAGACACAACACGCTAAGACACAACACGCTAACACGCTAAGACAAAACACGCTAAGACAAAACACGCTAAGACAAAACACGCTAAGGCAAAACACGCTAAGACACAACACGCTAAGACACAACACGCTAACACGCTAAGACAAAACACGCTAAGACAAAACACGGTAAGACACAACACGCTAAGATACAACACGCTAAGACAAAACACGCTAAGACAAAACACGCTAAGACACAACACGCTAATACACAACACGCTAAGACAAAACACGCTAAGACAAAACACGCTAACATGCTAAGACACAACATGCTAAGACAAAACATGCTAAGACAAAACACGCTAAGATACAACATGCTAAGACACAACACGCTAAGACAAAACACGCTAAGGCAAAACACGCTAAGACAAAACACGCTAAGACACAACACGCTAACACGCTAAGACAAAACATGCTAGGACAAAACACGCTAAGACAAAACACGCTAAGACAAAACACGCTAAGACACAACACGCTAAGACAAAACACGCTAAGTCAAAACACGCTAACATGCTAAGACACAACATGCTAAGACAAAACACGCTAAGACAAAACACGCTAAGACAAAACACGCTAAGACACAACACGCTAAGACACAACACGCTAAGACACAACACGCTAACACGCTAAGACAAAACACGCTAAGACAAAACACGCTAAGACAAAACACGCTAAGGCAAAACACGCTAAGACACAACACGCTAAGACACAACACGCTAACACGCTAAGACAAAACACGCTAAGACAAAACACGGTAAGACACAACACGCTAAGATACAACACGCTAAGACAAAACACGCTAAGACAAAACACGCTAAGACACAACACGCTAAGACACAACACGCTAAGACACAACACGCTAAGACACAACACGCTAAGACACAACACGCTAAGACACAACACGCTAAGACACAACACGCTAAGAAACAACACGCTAAGACAAAACACGCTAAGACAAAACACGCTAAGACAAAACACGCTAAGACAAAACACGCTAACATGCTAAGACAAAACACGCTTAGACACAACACGCTAAGACAAAACACGCTAAGACAAAACACGCTAAGACAAAACACGCTAAGACAAAACACGCTAACATGCTAAGACACAACACGCTAAGACACAACACGCTAAGACACAACACGCTAAGACAAAACACGCTAAGACAAAACACGCTAAGACACAACACGCTAAGACACAACACGCTAAGACACAACACGCTAAGATAAAACACGCTAAGACACAACACGCTAAGACACAACACGCTAAGACACAACACGCTAAGACACAACACGCTAAGACACAACACGCTAACACGCTAAGACAAAACACGCTAAGACAAAACACGCTAAGACACAAAACGCTAAGACAAAACACGCTAAGACAAAACACGCTAAGACACAACACGCTAAGACACAACACGCTAAGACAAAACACGCTAAGACAAAACACGCTAAGACAAAACACGCTAAGACACAACACTCTAAGACACAACACGCTAAGACACAACACGCTAAGATAAAACACGCTAAGACACAACACGCTAAGACACAACACGCTAAGACACAACACGCTAAGACACAACACGCTAAGACACAACACGCTAACACGCTAAGACAAAACTTGCTAAGACAAAACACGCTAAGACACAAAACGCTAAGACAAAACACGCTAAGACAAAACACGCTAAGACACAACACGCTAAGACACAACACGCTAAGACAAAACACGCTAAGACAAAACACGCTAAGACACAACACGCTAAGACACAACACGCTAAGACAAAACACGCTAAGACACAACACGCTAAGACAAAACACGCTAAGACAACACGCTAAGACAACACGCTAAGACAAAACACGCTAAGACAAAACACGCTAAGACACAACACGCTAAGACAAAACACGCTAAGACACAACACGCTAAGACAAAACACGCTAAGACACAACACGCTAAGACACAACACGCTAAGACAAAACACGCTAAGACAACACGCTAAGACACAACACGCTAAGACACAACACGCTAAGACACAACACGCTAAGACAACACGCTAAGACACAACACGCTAAGACAAAACACGCTAAGACACAACACGCTAAGACAAAACACGCTAAGACACAACACGCTAAGACACAACACGCTAAGACAAAACACGCTAAGACACAACACGCTAAGACACAACACGCTAAGACACAACACGCTAAGACAAAACACGCTAACATGCTAAGACACAACACGCTAAGACAAAACACGCTAAGACAAAACACGCTAAGACAAAACACGCTAAGACACAACATGCTAAGACACAACACGCTAAGACACAACACGCTAAGACACAACACGCTAACACGCTAAGACAAAACACGCTAAGACAAAACACGCTAAGACACAACACGCTAAGACACAACACGCTAAGACACAACACGCTAAGACACAACACGCTAAGACACAACACGCTAAGACAAAACACGCTAAGACACAACACGCTAAGACACAACACGCTAACACGCTAAGACAAAATACGCTAAGACAAAACACGCTAAGACAAAACACGCTAAGACAACACGCTAAGACACAACACGCTAAGACAAAACACGCTAAGACAAAACACGCTAAGACACAACACGCTAAGACACAACACGCTAACACGCTAAGACAAAACACGCTAAGACACAACACGCTAAGACACAACACGCTAAGACAAAACACGCTAAGACACAACACGCTAAGACACAACACGCTAACACGCTAACACGCTAAGACAAAACACGCTAAGACACAACACGCTAAGACACAACACGCTAAGACAAAACACGCTAAGACACAACACGCTAAGACAAAACACGCTAAGACAAAACACGCTAAGACAAAACACGCTAAGACAAAACACGCTAAGACACAACACGCTAAGACAAAACACGCTAAGAAAAAACACGCTAAGACACAACACGCTAAGACAAAACACGCTAAGACAAAACACGCTAAGACACAACACGCTAAGTCAAAACACGCTAAGACACAACACGCTAAGACAAAACACGCTAAGACACAACACGCTAAGACACAACACGCTGAGTCAAAACACGCTAAGACAAAACACGCTAAGACAAAACACGCTAACATGCTAAGACACAACATGCTAAGACAAAACACGCTAAGACAAAACACGCTAACATGCTAAGACACAACACGCTAAGACACAACACGCTAAGACACAACATGCTAAGACACAACACGCTAACACGCTAAGACAAAACACGCTAAGACAAAACATGGTAAGACACAACACGCTAAGATACAACACGCTAAGACAAAACACACTAAGACAAAACACGCTAAGACAAAACACGCTAAGACACAACACGCTAAGACACAACACGCTAAGACACAACACGCTAAGACAACACGCTAAGACACAACACGCTAAGACAAAACACGCTAAGACAAAACACGCTAAGACAAAACACGCTAAGACAAAACACGCTAACATGCTAAGACACAACACGCTAAGACAAAACACGCTAAGACAAAACACGCTAAGACAAAACACGCTAAGACACAACACGCTAACATGCTAAGACACAACACGCTAAGACAAAACACGCTAAGACACAACACGCTAAGACACAACACGCTAAGACACAACACGCTAACACGCTAAGACAAAACACGCTAAGACACAACACGCTAAGACAAAACACGTTAAGACACAAAACGCTAAGACAAAACACGCTAAGACAAAACACGCTAAGACACAACACGCTAAGACACAACACGCTAAGACAAAACACGCTAAGACAAAACACGCTAAGACAAAACACGCTAAGACACAACACGCTAAGACACAACACGCTAACACGCTAAGACAAAACACGCTAAGACAAAACACGCTAAGACAACACGCTAAGACAACACGCTAAGACAAAACACGCTAAGACAAAACACGCTAAGACACAACACGCTAAGACAAAACACGCTAAGACACAACACGCTAAGACACAACACGCTAACACGCTAAGACAAAACACGCTAAGACAAAACACGCTAAGACACAACATGCTAAAACACAACACGCTAAGACACAACACGCTAAGACAAAACACGCTAAGACAAAACACGCTAAGACAAAACACGCTAACATGCTAAGACACAACACGCTAAGACAAAACACGCTAAGACACAACATGCTAAAACACAACACGCTAAGACACAACACGCTAAGACAAAACACGCTAAGACAAAACACGCTAAGACAACACGCTAAGACACAACACGCTAAGACAAAACACGCTAAGACAAAACACGCTAAGACAAAACACGCTAAGACACAACACGCTAAGACAAAACACGCTAAGACAAAACACGCTAACATGCTAAGACACAACATGCTAAGACAAAACATGCTAAGACAAAACATGCTAACACGCTAAGGCATAACACGCTAAGACACAACACGCTAAGACAAAACACACTAAGACACAACACGCTAAGACACAACACGCTAAGACAAAACACGCTAAGACAAAACACGCTAAGACAAAACACGCTAAGACAAAACACGCTAACATGCTAAGACACAACATGCTAAGACAAAACACGCTAAGACAAAACACGCTAAGACAAAACACGCTAAGACAAAACACGCTAACATGCTAAGACACAACACGCTAAGACACAACACGCTAAGACACAACACGCTAACACGCTAAGACACAACACGCTAAGACAAAACACGCTAAGACAACACGCTAAGACAACACGCTAAGACAAAACACGCTAAGACAAAACACGCTAAGACAAAACACGCTAAGACAAAACACGCTAAGACACAACACGCTAAGACAAAACACGCTAACACGCTAAGACAAAACACGCTAAGACACAACACGCTAAGACACAACACGCTAAGACACAACACGCTAAGACACAACACGCTAAGACACAACACGCTAACACGCTAAGATAAAACACGCTAAGACAAAACACGCTAAGACAAAACACGCTAACACGCTAAGACAAAACACGCTAAGACAAAACACGCTAAGACAAAACACGCTAAGGCAAAACACGCTAAGACACAACACGCTAAGACACAACACGCTAACACGCTAAGACAAAACACGCTAAGACAAAACACGGTAAGACACAACACGCTAAGATACAACACGCTAAGACAAAACACGCTAAGACAAAACACGCTAAGACACAACACGCTAAGACACAACACGCTAAGACAAAACACGCTAAGACAAAACACGCTAACATGCTAAGACACAACATGCTAAGACAAAACATGCTAAGACAAAACACGCTAAGATACAACATGCTAAGACACAACACGCTAAGACAAAACACGCTAAGGCAAAACACGCTAAGACAAAACACGCTAAGACACAACACGCTAACACGCTAAGACAAAACATGCTAGGACAAAACACGCTAAGACAAAACACGCTAAGACAAAACACGCTAAGACACAACACGCTAAGACAAAACACGCTAAGTCAAAACACGCTAACATGCTAAGACACAACATGCTAAGACAAAACACGCTAAGACAAAACACGCTAAGACAAAACACGCTAAGACACAACACGCTAAGACACAACACGCTAAGACACAACACGCTAACACGCTAAGACAAAACACGCTAAGACAAAACACGCTAAGACAAAACACGCTAAGACAAAACACGCTAAGACAAAACACGCTAAGACACAACACGCTAAGACAAAACACGCTAAGACAAAACACGCTAAGACAAAACACGCTAAGACAAAACACGCTAAGACACAACACGCTAAGACACAACACGCTAACACGCTAAGACAAAACACGCTAAGACAAAACACGCTAAGACAAAACACGCTAAGGCAAAACACGCTAAGACACAACACGCTAAGACACAACACGCTAACACGCTAAGATAAAACACGCTAAGACAAAACACGCTAAGACAAAACACGCTAACACGCTAAGACAAAACACGCTAAGACAAAACACGCTAAGACAAAACACGCTAAGGCAAAACACGCTAAGACACAACACGCTAAGACACAACACGCTAACACGCTAAGACAAAACACGCTAAGACAAAACACGGTAAGACACAACACGCTAAGACACAACACGCTAAGACACAACACGCTAAGACAAAACACGCTAAGACACAACACGCTAAGACACAACACGCTAACACGCTAAGACAAAACACGCTAAGACAAAACACGGTAAGACACAACACGCTAAGATACAACACGCTAAGACAAAACACGCTAAGACAAAACACGCTAAGACACAACACGCTAAGACACAACACGCTAAGACAAAACACGCTAAGACAAAACACGCTAACATGCTAAGACACAACATGCTAAGACAAAACATGCTAAGACAAAACACGCTAAGATACAACATGCTAAGACACAACACGCTAAGACAAAACACGCTAAGGCAAAACACGCTAAGACAAAACACGCTAAGACACAACACGCTAACACGCTAAGACAAAACATGCTAGGACAAAACACGCTAAGACAAAACACGCTAAGACAAAACACGCTAAGACACAACACGCTAAGACAAAACACGCTAAGTCAAAACACGCTAACATGCTAAGACACAACATGCTAAGACAAAACACGCTAAGACAAAACACGCTAAGACAAAACACGCTAAGACAAAACACGCTAAGACACAACATGCTAAGACACAACACGCTAAGACACAACACGCTAAGACACAACACGCTAACACGCTAAGACAAAACACGCTAAGACAAAACACGCTAAGACAAAACACGCTAAGGCAAAACACGCTAAGACACAACACGCTAAGACACAACACGCTAACACGCTAAGACAAAACACGCTAAGACAAAACACGGTAAGACACAACACGCTAAGATACAACACGCTAAGACAAAACACGCTAAGACAAAACACGCTAAGACACAACACGCTAAGACACAACACGCTAAGACACAACACGCTAAGACACAACACGCTAAGACACAACACGCTAAGACACAACACGCTAAGAAACAACACGCTAAGACAAAACACGCTAAGACAAAACACGCTAAGACAAAACACGCTAAGACAAAACACGCTAACATGCTAAGACAAAACACGCTTAGACACAACACGCTAAGACAAAACACACTAAGACAAAACACGCTAAGACAAAACACGCTAAGACAAAACACGCTAACATGCTAAGACACAACACGCTAAGACACAACACGCTAAGACACAACACGCTAAGACACAACACGCTAAGACAAAACACGCTAAGACACAACACGCTAAGACACAACACGCTAAGACACAACACGCTAAGACAAAACACGCTAAGACAAAACACGCTAAGACACAACACGCTAAGACAAAACACGCTAAGACAAAACACGCTAACATGCTAAGACACAACACGCTAAGACAAAACACGCTAAGACAAAACACGCTAAGACACAACACGCTAAGACACAACACGCTAAGACACAACACGCTAAGATAAAACACGCTAAGACACAACACGCTAAGACACAACACGCTAAGACACAACACGCTAAGACACAACACGCTAAGACACAACACGCTAACACGCTAAGACAAAACACGCTAAGACAAAACACGCTAAGACACAAAACGCTAAGACAAAACACGCTAAGACAAAACACGCTAAGACACAACACGCTAAGACACAACACGCTAAGACAAAACACGCTAAGACAAAACACGCTAAGACACAACACGCTAAGACACAACACGCTAAGACACAACACGCTAAGACACAACACGCTAAGATAAAACACGCTAAGACACAACACGCTAAGACACAACACGCTAAGACACAACACGCTAAGACACAACACGCTAACACGCTAAGACAAAACTTGCTAAGACAAAACACGCTAAGACACAAAACGCTAAGACAAAACACGCTAAGACAAAACACGCTAAGACACAACACGCTAAGACACAACACGCTAAGACAAAACACGCTAAGACAAAACACGCTAAGACACAACACGCTAAGACACAACACGCTAAGACAAAACACGCTAAGACACAACACGCTAAGACAAAACACGCTAAGACACAACACGCTAAGACAAAACACGCTAAGACACAACACGCTAAGACACAACACGCTAAGACACAACACGCTAAGACAAAACACGCTAAGACACAACACGCTAAGACACAACACGCTAAGACACAACACGCTAAGACACAACACGCTAAGACACAACACGCTAAGACAAAACACGCTAAGACAAAACACGCTAACATGCTAAGACACAACACGCTAAGACAAAACACGCTAAGACAAAACACGCTAAGACAAAACACGCTAAGACACAACATGCTAAGACACAACACGCTAAGACACAACACGCTAAGACACAACACGCTAACACGCTAAGACAAAACACGCTAAGACAAAACACGCTAAGACACAACACGCTAAGACACAACACGCTAAGACACAACACGCTAAGACACAACACGCTAAGACACAACACGCTAAGACACAACACGCTAACACGCTAAGACAAAATACGCTAAGACAAAACACACTAAGACAAAACACGCTAAGACAACACGCTAAGACACAACACGCTAAGACAAAACACGCTAAGACAAAACACGCTAAGACACAACACGCTAAGACACAACACGCTAACACGCTAAGACAAAACACGCTAAGACACAACACGCTAAGACACAACACGCTAAGACAAAACACGCTAGAACAACACGCTAAGACAAAACACGCTAAGACAAAACACGCTAAGACACAACACGCTAAGACAAAACACGCTAACACGCTAACACGCTAAGACAAAACACGCTAAGACACAACACGCTAAGACACAACACGCTAAGACAAAACACGCTAAGACACAACACGCTAAGACAAAACACGCTAAGACAAAACACGCTAAGACAAAACACGCTAAGACAAAACACGCTAAGACACAACACGCTAAGACAAAACACGCTAAGAAAAAACACGCTAAGACACAACACGCTAAGACAAAACACGCTAAGACAAAACACGCTAAGACACAACACGCTAAGTCAAAACACGCTAAGACAAAACACGCTAAGACAAAACACGCTAACATGCTAAGACACAACATGCTAAGACAAAACATGCTAAGACAAAACATGCTAACACGCTAAGACATAACACGCTAAGACACAACACACTAAGACAAAACACGCTAAGACAAAACACGCTAAGACAAAACACGCTAAGACAAAACACGCTAAGACACAACACGCTAAGACAAAACACGCTAAGACAAAACACGCTAAGACAAAACATTCTAAGACACAACACGCTAAGACACAACACGCTAAGACACAACACGCTAAGACAAAACACGCTAAGACACAACACGCTAAGATACAACACGCTAAGACACAACACGCTAAGACACAACACGCTAAGACAAAACACGCTAAGACAAAACACGCTAACATGCTAAGACACAACATGCTAAGACAAAACATGCTAAGACAAAACACGCTAAGATACAACATGCTAAGACACAACACGCTAAGACAAAACACGCTAAGGCAAAACACGCTAAGACAAAACACGCTAAGACAAAACACGCTAAGACACAACACGCTAACACGCTAAGACAAAACATGCTAGGACAAAACACGCTAAGACAAAACACGCTAAGACACAACACGCTAAGACAAAACACGCTAAGACAAAACACGCTAACATGCTAAGACACAACATGCTAAGACAAAACACGCTAAGACAAAACACGCTAAGACAAAACACGCTAAGATACAACACGCTAAGACACAACACGCTAAGACACAACACGCTAAGACACAACACGCTAAGACACAACACGCTAACACGCTAAGACAAAACACGCTAAGACAAAACACGCTAAGACAAAACACGCTAAGGCAAAACACGCTAAGACACAACACGCTAAGACACAACACGCTAACACGCTAAGATAAAACACGCTAAGACAAAACACGGTAAGACACAACACGCTAAGATACAACACGCTAAGACAAAACACGCTAAGACACAACACGCTAACACGCTAAGACAAAACATGCTAGGACAAAACACGCTAAGACAAAACACGCTAAGACACAACACGCTAAGACAAAACACGCTAAGACAAAACACGCTAACATGCTAAGACACAACACGCTAAGACAAAACACGCTAAGACAAAACACGCTAAGACAAAACACGCTAAGATACAACATGCTAAGACACAACACGCTAAGACACAACACGCTAAGACACAACACGCTAACACGCTAAGACAAAACACGCTAAGACAAAACACGCTAAGACAAAACACGCTAAGGCAAAACACGCTAAGACACAACACGCTAAGACACAACACGCTAACACGCTAAGACAAAACACGCTAAGACAAAACACGGTAAGACAACACGCTAAGATACAACACGCTAAGACACAACACGCTAAGACACAACACGCTAAGACACAACACGCTAAGAAACAACACGCTAAGACAAAACACGCTAAGACAAAACACGCTAAGACAAAACACGCTAAGACAAAACACGCTAACATGCTAAGACAAAACACGCTTAGACACAACACGCTAAGACAAAACACGCTAAGACAAAACACGCTAACACGCTAAGACACAACACGCTAAGACACAACACGCTAAGACAAAACACGCTAAGACAAAACACGCTAAGACAAAACACGCTAAGACAAAACATGCTAAGACACAACACGCTAAGACACAACACGCTAAGACACAACACGCTAAGACAAAACACGCTAAGACACAACACGCTAAGACAACACGCTAAGACAAAACACGCTAACATGCTAAGACACAACACGCTAAGACAAAACACGCTAAGACAAAACACGCTAAGACAAAACACGCTAAGACAAAACATGCTAAGACACAACACGCTAAGACACAACACGCTAAGATAAAACACGCTAAGACACAACACGCTAAGACACAACACGCTAAGACACAACACGCTAAGACACAACACGCTAAGACACAACACGCTAAGACACAACACGCTAACACGCTAAGACAAAATACGCTAAGACAAAACACGCTAAGACACAACACGCTAAGACACAACACGCTAAGACAAAACACGCTAAGACAAAACACGCTAAGACACAACACGCTAAGACACAACACGCTAAGACAAAACACGCTAAGACAAAACACGCTAAGACAAAACACGCTAAGACACAACACGCTAAGACACAACACGCTAACACGCTAAGACACAACACGCTAAGACAAAACACGCTAAGACAACACGCTAAGACAACACGCTAAGACAAAACACGCTAAGACAAAACACGCTAAGACAAAACACGCTAAGACAAAACACGCTAAGACACAACACGCTAAGACAAAACACGCTAACACGCTAAGACAAAACACGCTAAGACACAACACGCTAAGACACAACACGCTAAGACACAACACGCTAAGACACAACACGCTAAGACAAAACACGCTAAGACAAAACACGCTAAGACACAACACGCTAAGACAAAACACGCTAAGACAAAACACGCTAAGACAAAACACGCTAAGACACAACACGCTAAGACAAAACACGCTAAGACAAAACACGCTAAGACACAACACGCTAAGACAAAACACGCTAAGACAAAACACGCTAAGACACAACACGCTAAGTCAAAACACGCTAAGACAAAACACGCTAAGACAAAACACGCTAACATGCTAAGACACAACATGCTAAGACAAAACATGCTAAGACAAAACATGCTAACACGCTAAGACATAACACGCTAAGACAAAACACGCTAAGACAAAACACGCTAAGACACAACACGCTAAGACACAACACGCTAAGACAAAACACGCTAAGACAAAACACGCTAAGACACAACACGCTAACACGCTAAGACAAAACACGCTAAGACAAAACACGCTAAGACAAAACACGCTAAGACACAACACGCTAAAACACAACACGCTAAGACAATCACGCTAAGACAAAACACGCTAAGACAAAACACGCTAAGACACAACACGCTAAGACAAAACACGCTAAGACAAAACACGCTAAGACACAACACGCTAAGACACAACACGCTAAGACAAAACACGCTAAGACAAAACACGCTAAGACACAACACGCTAAGACAAAACACGCTAAGACAAAACACGCTAAGACACAACACGCTAAGTCAAAACACGCTAAGACAAAACACGCTAAGACAAAACACGCTAACATGCTAAGACACAACATGCTAAGACAAAACATGCTAAGACAAAACATGCTAACACGCTAAGACAAAACACGCTAAGACACAACACTCTAAGACACAACACGCTAAGACACAACACGCTAAGACACAACACGCTAAGACAACATGCTAAGACAAAACACGCTAAGACAAAACACGCTAAGACAAAACACGCTAAGACAAAACACGCTAACATGCTAAGACACAACACGCTAAGACACAACACGCTAAGACAAAACACGCTAAGTCAAAACACGCTAACATGCTAAGACACAACATGCTAAGACAAAACACGCTAAGACAAAACACGCTAAGACAAAACACGCTAAGACACAACATGCTAAGACACAACACGCTAAGACACAACACGCTAAGACACAACACGCTAACACAAAACACGCTAAGACAAAACACGCTAAGACAAAACACGCTAAGGCAAAACACGCTAAGACACAACACGCTAAGACACAACACGCTAACACGCTAAGACAAAACACGCTAAGACAAAACACGGTAAGACACAACACGCTAAGATACAACACGCTAAGACAAAACACGCTAAGACAAAACACGCTAAGACACAACACGCTAAGACACAACACGCTAAGACACAACACGCTAAGACACAACACGCTAAGACACAACACGCTAAGACACAACACGCTAAGAAACAACACGCTAAGACAAAACACGCTAAGACAAAACACGCTAAGACAAAACACGCTAAGACAAAACACGCTAACATGCTAAGACAAAACACGCTTAGACACAACACGCTAAGACAAAACACGCTAAGACAAAACACGCTAAGACAAAACACGCTAAGACAAAACACGCTAACATGCTAAGACACAACACGCTAAGACAAAACACGCTAAGACACAACACGCTAAGACAAAACACGCTAAGACAAAACACGCTAAGACACAACACGCTAAGACACAACACGCTAAGACACAACACGCTAAGACAAAACACGCTAAGACAAAACACGCTAAGACACAACACGCTAAGACAAAACACGGTAAGACAAAACACGCTAACATGCTAAGACACAACACGCTAAGACAAAACACGCTAAGACAAAACACGCTAAGACACAACACGCTAAGACACAACACGCTAAGACACAACACGCTAAGATAAAACACGCTAAGACACAACACGCTAAGACACAACACGCTAAGACACAACACGCTAAGACACAACACGCTAAGACACAACACGCTAACACGCTAAGACAAAACACGCTAAGACAAAACACGCTAAGACACAAAACGCTAAGACAAAACACGCTAAGACAAAACACGCTAAGACACAACACGCTAAGACACAACACGCTAAGACAAAACACGCTAAGACAAAACACGCTAAGACAAAACACGCTAAGACACAACACGCTAAGACACAACACGCTAAGACACAACACGCTAAGATAAAACACGCTAAGACACAACACGCTAAGACACAACACGCTAAGACACAACACGCTAAGACACAACACGCTAAGACACAACACGCTAACACGCTAAGACAAAACTTGCTAAGACAAAACACGCTAAGACACAAAACGCTAAGACAAAACACGCTAAGACAAAACACGCTAAGACACAACACGCTAAGACACAACACGCTAAGACAAAACACGCTAAGACAAAACACGCTAAGACACAACACGCTAAGACACAACACGCTAAGACAAAACACGCTAAGACACAACACGCTAAGACAAAACACGCTAAGACAACACGCTAAGACAACACGCTAAGACAAAACACGCTAAGACAAAACACGCTAAGACACAACACGCTAAGACAAAACACGCTAAGACACAACACGCTAAGACAAAACACGCTAAGACACAACACGCTAAGACACAACACGCTAAGACAAAACACGCTAAGACACAACACGCTAAGACAAAACACGCTAAGACACAACACGCTAAGACACAACACGCTAAGACACAACACGCTAAGACACAACACGCTAAGACAACACGCTAAGACACAACACGCTAAGACAAAACACGCTAAGACAAAACACGCTAACATGCTAAGACACAACACGCTAAGACAAAACACGCTAAGACAAAACACGCTAAGACAAAACACGCTAAGACACAACATGCTAAGACACAACACGCTAAGACACAACACGCTAAGACACAACACGCTAACACGCTAAGACAAAACACGCTAAGACAAAACACGCTAAGACAAAACACGCTAAGACACAACACGCTAAGACACAACACGCTAAGACACAACACGCTAAGACACAACACGCTAAGACACAACACGCTAAGACAAAACACGCTAAGACACAACACGCTAAGACACAACACGCTAACACGCTAAGACAAAATACGCTAAGACAAAACACGCTAAGACAAAACACGCTAAGACAACACGCTAAGACACAACACGCTAAGACAAAACACGCTAAGACAAAACACGCTAAGACACAACACGCTAAGACACAACACGCTAACACGCTAAGACAAAACACGCTAAGACACAACACGCTAAGACACAACACGCTAAGACAAAACACGCTAGAACAACACGCTAAGACAAAACACGCTAAGACAAAACACGCTAAGAAACAACACGCTAAGACAAAACACGCTAACACGCTAACACGCTAAGACAAAACACGCTAAGACACAACACGCTAAGACACAACACGCTAAGACAAAACACGCTAAGACACAACACGCTAAGACAAAACACGCTAAGACAAAACACGCTAAGACAAAACACGCTAAGACACAACACGCTAAGACAAAACACGCTAAGAAAAAACACGCTAAGACACAACACGCTAAGACAAAACACGCTAAGACAAAACACGCTAAGACACAACACGCTAAGTCAAAACACGCTAAGACAAAACACGCTAAGACAAAACACGCTAACATGCTAAGACACAACATGCTAAGACAAAACATGCTAAGACAAAACATGCTAAGACACAACACGCTAAGACACAACACGCTAACACGCTAAGACAAAACTTGCTAAGACAAAACACGCTAAGACACAAAACGCTAAGACAAAACACGCTAAGACAAAACACGCTAAGACACAACACGCTAAGACACAACACGCTAAGACAAAACACGCTAAGACAAAACACGCTAAGACACAACACGCTAAGACACAACACGCTAAGACAAAACACGCTAAGACACAACACGCTAAGACAAAACACGCTAAGACAACACGCTAAGACAACACGCTAAGACAAAACACGCTAAGACAAAACACGCTAAGACACAACACGCTAAGACAAAACACGCTAAGACACAACACGCTAAGACAAAACACGCTAAGACACAACACGCTAAGACACAACACGCTAAGACACAACACGCTAAGACAAAACACGCTAAGACACAACACGCTAAGACACAACACGCTAAGACACAACACGCTAAGACACAACACGCTAAGACACAACACGCTAAGACACAACACGCTAAGACAAAACACGCTAAGACAAAACACGCTAACATGCTAAGACACAACACGCTAAGACAAAACACGCTAAGACAAAACACGCTAAGACAAAACACGCTAAGACACAACATGCTAAGACACAACACGCTAAGACACAACACGCTAAGACACAACACGCTAACACGCTAAGACAAAACACGCTAAGACAAAACACGCTAAGACACAACACGCTAAGACACAACACGCTAAGACACAACACGCTAAGACACAACACGCTAAGACACAACACGCTAAGACAAAACACGCTAAGACACAACACGCTAAGACACAACACGCTAACACGCTAAGACAAAATACGCTAAGACAAAACACACTAAGACAAAACACGCTAAGACAACACGCTAAGACACAACACGCTAAGACAAAACACGCTAAGACAAAACACGCTAAGACACAACACGCTAAGACACAACACGCTAACACGCTAAGACAAAACACGCTAAGACACAACACGCTAAGACACAACACGCTAAGACAAAACACGCTAGAACAACACGCTAAGACAAAACACGCTAAGACAAAACACGCTAAGACACAACACGCTAAGACAAAACACGCTAACACGCTAACACGCTAAGACAAAACACGCTAAGACACAACACGCTAAGACACAACACGCTAAGACAAAACACGCTAAGACACAACACGCTAAGACAAAACACGCTAAGACAAAACACGCTAAGACAAAACACGCTAAGACAAAACACGCTAAGACACAACACGCTAAGACAAAACACGCTAAGAAAAAACACGCTAAGACACAACACGCTAAGACAAAACACGCTAAGACAAAACACGCTAAGACACAACACGCTAAGTCAAAACACGCTAAGACAAAACACGCTAAGACAAAACACGCTAACATGCTAAGACACAACATGCTAAGACAAAACATGCTAAGACAAAACATGCTAACACGCTAAGACATAACACGCTAAGACACAACACACTAAGACAAAACACGCTAAGACAAAACACGCTAAGACAAAACACGCTAAGACAAAACACGCTAAGACAAAACACGCTAACATGCTAAGACACAACACGCTAAGACACAACACGCTAAGACACAACATGCTAAGACACAACACGCTAACACGCTAAGACAAAACACGCCAAGACAAAACACGCTAAGACAAAACACGCTAACATGCTAAGACACAACACGCTAAGACACAACACGCTAAGACACAACATGCTAAGACACAACACGCTAACACGCTAAGACAAAACACGCTAAGACAAAACATGGTAAGACACAACACGCTAAGATACAACACGCTAAGACAAAACACACTAAGACAAAACACGCTAAGACAAAACACGCTAAGACACAACACGCTAAGACACAACACGCTAAGACACAACACGCTAAGACAACACGCTAAGACACAACACGCTAAGACAAAACACGCTAAGACAAAACACGCTAAGACAAAACACGCTAACATGCTAAGACACAACACGCTAAGACAAAACACGCTAAGACACAACACGCTAAGACACAACACGCTAAGACACAACACGCTAACACGCTAAGACAAAACACGCTAAGACACAACACGCTAAGACACAACACGCTAAGACACAACACGCTAAGACACAACACGCTAAGACACAACACGCTAAGACACAACACACTAAGATAAAACACGCTAAGATAAAACACGCTAAGACACAACACGCTAAGACACAACACGCTAAGACACAACACGCTAAGACACAACACGCTAAGACACAACACGCTAACACGCTAAGACAAAATACGCTAAGACAAAACACGCTAAGACACAACACGCTAAGACACAACACGCTAAGACAAAATACGCTAAGACAAAAAACCCTAAGACACAACACGCTAAGACACAACACGCTAAGACAAAACACGCTAAGACACAACACGCTAAGACACAACACGCTAACACGCTAAGACAAAACACGCTAAGACACAACACGCTAAGACACAACACGCTAAGACACAACACGCTAAGACAAAACACGCTAAGACAAAACACGCTAAGACACAACACGCTAAGACACAACACGCTAAGACAAAACACGCTAAGACACAACACGCTAAGACACAACACGCTAACACGCTAAGACAAAACACGCTAAGACACAACACGCTAAGACACAACACGCTAAGACAAAACACGCTAAGACAACACGCTAAGACAAAACACGCTAAGACAAAACACGCTAAGACACAACACGCTAAGACAAAACACGCTAAGACACAACAGGCTAAGACACAACACGCTAACACGCTAAGACAAAACACGCTAAGACAAAACACGCTAAGACACAACATGCTAAAACACAACACGCTAAGACACAACACGCTAAGACAAAACACGCTAAGACAAAACACGCTAAGACAACACGCTAAGACAAAACACGCTAAGACAAAACACGCTAAGACAAAACACGCTAAGACACAACACGCTAAGACAAAACACGCTAAGACAAAACACGCTAAGACACAACACGCTAAGACACAACACGCTAAGACAAAACACGCTAAGACAAAACACGCTAAGACACAACACGCTAAGACAAAACACGCTAAGACAAAACACGCTAAGACACAACACGCTAAGTCAAAACACGCTAAGACAAAACACGCTAAGACAAAACACGCTAACATGCTAAGACACAACATGCTAAGACAAAACATGCTAAGACAAAACATGCTAACACGCTAAGACATAACACGCTAAGACACAACACACTAAGACAAAACACGCTAAGACACAACACTCTAAGACACAACACGCTAAGACAAAACACGCTAAGACAAAACACGCTAAGACAAAACACGCTAAGACACAACACGCTAAGACAAAACACGCTAAGACAAAACACGCTAAGACAAAACATGCTAAGACAAAACACGCTAAGACAAAACACGCTAAGACACAACATGCTAACACGCTAAGACATAACACGCTAAGACACAACACGCTAAGACAAAACACGCTAAGACACAACACTCTAAGACACAACACGCTAAGACAAAACACGCTAAGACAAAACACGCTAAGACTAAACACGCTAAGACACAACACGCTAAGACACAACACGCTAAGACAAAACACGCTAAGACAAAACACGCTAAGACACAACACGCTAAGATACAACACGCTAAGACACAACACGCTAAGACACAACACGCTAAGACAAAACACGCTAAGACAAAACACGCTAACATGCTAAGACACAACATGCTAAGACAAAACATGCTAAGACAAAACACGCTAAGATACAACATGCTAAGACACAACACGCTAAGACAAAACACGCTAAGGCAAAACACGCTAAGACAAAACACGCTAAGACACAACACGCTAACACGCTAAGACAAAACATGCTAGGACAAAACACGCTAAGACAAAACACGCTAAGACAAAACACGCTAAGACACAACACGCTAAGACAAAACACGCTAAGTCAAAACACGCTAACATGCTAAGACACAACATGCTAAGACAAAACACGCTAAGACAAAACACGCTAAGACAAAACACGCTAAGACACAACATGCTAAGACACAACACGCTAAGACACAACACGCTAAGACACAACACGCTAAGACACAACACGCTAACACGCTAAGACAAAACACGCTAAGACAAAACACGCTAAGACAAAACACGCTAAGGCAAAACACGCTAAGACACAACACGCTAAGACACAACACGCTAACACGCTAAGACAAAACACGCTAAGACAAAACACGGTAAGACACAACACGCTAAGATACAACACGCTAAGACAAAACACGCTAAGACACAACACGCTAAGACACAACACGCTAAGACACAACACGCTAAGACACAACACGCTAAGACACAACACGCTAAGAAACAACACGCTAACACGCTAAGACAAAACACGCTAAGACAAAACACGCTAAGACACAAAACGCTAAGACAAAACACGCTAAGACAAAACACGCTAAGACACAACACGCTAAGACACAACACGCTAAGACAAAACACGCTAAGACAAAACACGCTAAGACAAAACACGCTAAGACACAACACGCTAAGACACAACACGCTAACACGCTAAGACAAAACACGCTAAGACACAACACGCTAAGACAAAACACGCTAAGACAACACGCTAAGACAACACGCTAAGACAAAACACGCTAAGACAAAACACGCTAAGACACAACACGCTAAGACAAAACACGCTAAGACACAACACGCTAAGACACAACACGCTAACACGCTAAGACAAAACACGCTAAGACAAAACACGCTAAGACACAACACGCTAAGACAAAACACGCTAAGACACAACACGCTAAGATAAAACACGCTAAGACACAACACGCTAAGACACAACACGCTAAGACACAACACGCTAAGACACAACACGCTAAGACACAACACGCTAACACGCTAAGACAAAACTTGCTAAGACAAAACACGCTAAGACACAAAACGCTAAGACAAAACACGCTAAGACAAAACACGCTAAGACACAACACGCTAAGACACAACACGCTAAGACAAAACACGCTAAGACAAAACACGCTAAGACACAACACGCTAAGACACAACACGCTAAGACAAAACACGCTAAGACACAACACGCTAAGACAAGACACGCTAACACGCTAAGACAAAACACGCTAAGACAAAACACGCTAAGACACAACACGCTAAGACAAAACACGCTAAGACAAAACACGCTAAGACGCAACACGCTAAGACAAAACACGCTAAGACAAAACACGCTAAGACACAACACGATTTCCAATTGCTAGTTATCTGGGAGAGTGCCGACAGAATGATATGCATAACCTGGGGCTTCAAATTTAGTGGGATCTCCTCTAGCCCTACTAAGAGTAAAGCTAATTTAGCTGATAGACGTACGTAAGTAGGGAAGGAAAAAGCTATTAATTAAGGGCTGGTTCAGACGGACGTTTGCAGAGCGTTTACAGCCAGCGTTCAGGGCTTGGTGCTAAACGCTCCCATTCAAGTGAATGGGAGCGTTTGTACCAAGCTTTCAAGCACGTTCACACAAACGCGGCCTTTGGGTCCCGATTTTCCCTGGCGTTCAAGGAGCCCCTGGAAGCTACATGTAGCTTCCAGGGGAGGTTAACCGCGACGGCTAATGTCCCCCTAGGGGAAGAAAAAACGCGACCGCATCCAAACGCACACGAACGCGACGCCAACGAACGCAACGCCTCCAAACGTCCATCTGAACCAGCCCTAAGAGTTCCACATGGTCCCAAAACTGAGCAATATTAGGGCACTCCCATAGCATGTGGAGTAGAGTCCCCACTGAGTTCTTACAATGCCAGCAGTTGGGGGAGTTATCCTCTGAGAACGAGGCCATTCTTCTGGGGGTCAGATACCACCTGAAAATAACTTTACGTGAAAGTTCACAGTGGGAGTTGTTCTTTGAGAGTTTTAGGCTTTTAGAAGTGGTCCTGAGCACATGCTGGTCAGTTATGTTAGATTGTAGGTCATTGGACCAGGCTAAAGCATATCTTTTCAGTGAGGCATCACTCACTTCTAGTATCGACGTATACCAAGTGGAGATACCTCCGGCCAAAATGTGTGTGTGGGGGGGGGGCCTTTATTGTTAATGGCTGTTAGGATTAGGATATGACTATTGAGCTGGGGTATATTAATTTTGTTATTTTTGATCAGGCTATATATCCTATGGTAGGTAAAGAGTTGTTTGAATGGTAATTTGAATTCTTTATGTAATTCCTCAAATGTTTTAAGCTGAGAGCCTTGTGACAGTTGGTTTAGTGAGGTGATTTTAACTTTATCCCATGCGGATAGGTTCAAATGGGGGCTGAGGATTTTAAGGGCATTTAAAGAGATGGTAGGACTATGAGTCAGGGACGACTTAGGCGGGAATTTGATAAAGTGTTCCCATGCCAGCAAGAGAGCCTGGATAGTTGTGTATTGGGAAGATGGTCTCTTTGCTCCCAGGAGCATAGCTTCTGACAGAAGTAAAAACTTAAAGGACCACTATCTTGAACAAAGTTGGCAGTTAAAATGGGACAGATGACAGGTTTTGGGCCAGTCCATGTTTTTAAGGGGGATTCTCAGGGATTTCTTTGTTTGCAACAGCATTTCCTGAACATTTGCAAAATGTCACTGACATAATACAGTGGACTGTTCAAGTGATTAGTGAGGCCGGCTGGTTTCTTGCTAATTTTTCAGTTAATCAGATGTTCAGGAAATGCAGTTGAAAACAAAGCAAACCCTTGAAATACCCTATGAGGAGATGGATTGTCCCAAAATCTGTCGGTTATGTTAGATTTTCAATGCCTACTGTTTTTTGCGCTCGTGGTCCTTTAAAGAGACTCTGTAACAAATTGTTTATCTTTATTTCTTCTATGCTATAAATTCCTATGCCTTTTCTAATGTGGTCTGGCTTACTGCAGCTTTTCCTAATTGCACAGTAGCTGTGTTATCTCTGTTATATGATCTAATCTTCTCTCTATAGTCGGCACAGTCAGGCTGAGGCAGTCAGACTGGAATGTGCAGGGCTGCTTGTGATTAGCTAGAAGCTGTACACACCCCCTGCAGGCTCTGTGTGACTAACACACTCTGCTTAGCTGAGCCTATTAGAAGCTGGTTAGTTTGTTTGTAAACACTGCCTAAAACTGGCAATTACAAGCCAGGTTTGCAGCAGAGAATGGCAGAAACAGCACAGAGGGGACCAGGAGCACATAATGAATAGAATGGTATGCTTTTTATTGTAAGAATTTCAGAGTACAGATTCTCTTTAAGGCATACAGTAAAAAATGGCGCGGAGGAAATAATGGCGCACCGTTCTGCCGATTATAAAACGCTATTTACCGTTTTAATGTAAATACATTAAAACGGTAAATAGCGTTTTATAAAACAGCAGAATGGTGCGCCATTGAAAAATGCAGGGAACTAGCAGAGGGGGTCGGGCTGGCAGCGGGGGTCGGGCTGGAGAGGCAGCGGGCAGTGGGCTGGCAGCGGTGTCAGGGTGGAGAGGCAGCGGGCTGGCAGCGGGGGTCGGGCTGAAGAGGCAGCGGGGTGGAGGGAGGATTACGCAGCATGTGTATATTGTGTATACATTACCTTGTCCCGGCCGGCGATCGCTCCTTCACTTCATAGCTTGCACGAGTTCTGCATCCAGCCAATCACCATGCGGCTTCAGTTTCCGCATGGTGATTGGCTGGATGCAGAACTCGTGCAAGCTATGAAGTGAAGGAACGATCGCCGGCCGGGACAAGGTAATGTATACACAATATACACATGCTGCGTAATCCTCCCTCCACCCCGCTGCCTCTTCAGCCCGACCCCCGCTGCCAGCCCGCTGCCTCTCCACCCTGACACCGCTGCCAGCCCACTGCCCGCTGCCTCTCCAGCCCGACCCCCTACTGCCCGCTGCCTCTCCAGCCCGACCCCGCTGCCAGCCCGCTGCCTCTCCAGCACGATCCCTGCTAAAAAAATTGAACATATAAAACGTTAAATATCGTTGTAATGCAGCGCCATTCTGACACTATTGGCGCTGTGCGCCATTTTTGCCTGTCCCCCCTTTAAGAACTACATCCCGATGTTGAAGGGATTGGAATCGTTGCAAAGCAAGAGCACTAACACACCAACCACCACTACATCACCCTGCCTCCAAATTAGAACACTTCTTCCGGCCAGTGATTATGTCCATAGTAAAACTAGTGTATCATCTGTAAATATAATGTAAGGACATGCTTTAATTTCACAACTTCAAAGGAAGCTTCATTCAAATTTGGCCATAAATAAATGTACATAATGGGGCAACATATCACTTGAAGAAATGTTGACAAGCTGCAGTACTATGCATGTGTGGAATGGTAGTATAAAGGTATTTCACATCCATTGTAGCCACAACAAGTTCTAATACATTTTTGATTTTTTTGGGTGGATTGCAAGGCACTACTTTTGGCAGTCATATTTCATTACTCTTTCTTTACTTTAGGTAAAACCAGGAGTTTTGTTTTTGAATCTGGATGATACCATTCATTGTCAAACTTAGACATGAGTAAACAGTGAGCTTTCGGATTTTAAAATGCCTTCGGCGGACTGGTTCCTGACTAAAAATGAAAACCACACTTTATGTACACTGACATACAGAGTTGAATAATTTTTCGGCAAACATTAATGTATTTTTACATGTCTTAACTGTTACTCAGAACACTTTTCCTGGCCTCTGGGCTAAATTGATAAGTTCAACAGTTCCCTTCATGTAACGTAAAGTACACTCTGGTGATGATGATGGGTAACTATTGGAAATTCCAAGTTGAAATACTAACTGGGCTAGTAGTCACATGCAACATTAATTTTAAACTAAAGAGCATTCTGGCATTTCAAACCAGCATATGCAAGTAAAAAATAATGCATAGTGACAGTAAACAGTAAACACCATCAAACGCAAGCATATAACAGAAAAATTGAATTGAAAAATTAAAAATAAAATAAAAAGAATATTGTAATATTGAAAAGCCATTGTACCAGCAAGAGAAGTTGTAAACAAGAGTCCTGGTTTTAACCATGTTGTACAGATATGATCCAATGTATGTACTTTGTCTCTTTTTTAAATCTCATTTCTGACTTTAAGCCACCCATTAATACAGTGAATGTCAATGTTTGTAAGCCGTGTTTTCAGTGTTGGTCAGGGAAAAGTACAAGGAAGCCTTTTTATAATTAGAAAAATCTCATGTTATTTTTCTCAAAATCAGCCAATAAATGCTATCATCCTGTTTCAAAACTCCTTGTTTTTATGGCTAATACGGTACCACACTGTACTGGTTTGACTTTTATTAAACGTTATTGTACAATGTCCATGTATAGTGTAATTTTGTAATTTTGTACATCTTGTTTTTTACAGCTTCTGAACTAACCGCCCGTGTTGCTGCCCTTGAGCAACAAGTACAGCAGCAGCGGGTGGAATATGAAGCGCGCCTCCAGCAGCTACAAGCTGCTTTTCAGCAGCAGATAGAGCAACTGCAACAACAGCTGGAGGCACAGATTGAGGACCAACGGCAGAGGATTCTGGCCTGCAGGGAGGAGGGAGAACGGCTCCATGAGTATTTTGCCCAGGTTGCCGGTAAAAGGAGGATGTAAGGCGGGTCCTCCTGGAGTCCTCCGGAGTCAGATTAGATGGACAGCGTGTGTGAACAGCATTTTTCAGATCTTGCCACTGATTCTACATTGGATTTAGATCTGGACTTTGGATGGGCCTTTCTAATACATAGTTATGTTTTGTTTGAAACCATTCCATTGTTGCCCTGCCTTTATGTTTAGGGTCATTGTCCTGCTGAAAGGTGAACCTCCGCCCCAGTCTCAAGTCTTTTGCAGAGTCCAAGAGGTTTTCTTCCAAGTTTGCCCTGTATTTGGCACCATCCATCTTCCCATCAACTCTGACCAGCTTCTCTGTCCCTGCTGAAGAGAAGCACCCCCAGAGCATGATGCTGCCACCACCATATTTGACAGTGGGGATGGTGTGGTCAGAGTGATGTGCAGTGTTAGTTTTCTGCCACACATAGCGTTTTGCATTTTGGACCAAAAGTTCCATTTTGGTCTCCTCTGACCAGAGCACCTTGTTCCACATGTTTACCGTGTCCCCCAACATGGCTTGTGTCAAACTGCAAACTGGACTTCTTATGCTTTTCTGTTAACAATGGCTTTCTTCTTGCCACTCTACCATAAAGGCCAACTTTGTGCAGTGCATGACTAATAGTTGTCCTATGGACAGTCTCCCACCTGAGCTGTAGATCTCTGCAGCTCGTCCAGAGTCACCATGGGCCTCTTGACTGCATTTCTGATCAGCGCTCTCCTTGTTTGGCCTGTGAGTTTAGGTGGACGGCCTTGTCTTAGTAGGTTTACAGTTGTGCCATACTCCTTCCATTTCTGAATGATTGCTTGAACAGTGCTCTGTGGGATGTTCAAGGCTTTGGAAATGTTTTTGTAGCCTAAACCAGCTTTACGTTTTTCTATAACTTGATCCCTGACCTGTCTTGTGTGTTCTTTTTACTTCACAGTGCTGTTGATCCAAATATTCTCTTAAGACAACCTCTGAGGCCCTCACAGAGCAGCTGTATTTGTACTGAGATTACATTACAGACAGGTGCACTCTAATCTCTTACCCACCCTGTTTTAAAAGAGCAGGCAAATGGTTGATTTGATGTTGGCAGCCAACCTTTTGTTGAGGTGACAGGGGGCCAGATTTATCAAGAGCGTTTTAAACAAAATATTAGTATTATTTTTAAAAATCCTTGCAGAACTGTCTCAGACAGCCGAAAAAAATCACTAGATAATGAAGATTCCTTCTTAAACTGTAAGGAATAGACGGAGATAGGAAGGTCTCTCAGGCAGTGCAATGTGTGCGGAAAATTGCTGTGGCTAAGGCTACCAACACACCTGCTGTCAGCAAACTCTGACTGAGAGGGGAGGAGCCCTTCACAAATCACATCTAGCCTACACTATCTGTAGAACTGCTAATGAGCACTTTTCTGCAACATTAAAGGAATGGATTTGCACATTTCTTAAATGTTCAGTTTATTGATTTTTATTATTTAAATGAATCACATATCAGTTACTTCATATGGAGAGCATATCTTTCTCCATAGACCTTGTGTTAAAAAAAATAGTTGCTATCACTTATTTTTGCTTTGGCAGCGAGCTGAGCTGGCTCATTAGCATACTGTACGACGACGGGCTTCAGCCTGCTTATAGCAGACACTCCAGCTGATTTATTATAACGCTGACTCACACACTACAGACAGCTGCTGTTCTGAGTTCTCTGTAACCAGTTAATTGAATAGATAAAGCAGTCGGCTAATTATGTACTTATGAAAAAGCATGTTTGTTTATTTACTTATCTAGTTACAGAGAACCGCAGCTCTCTGTAGTGAGTGAGTTAGCGTTATCAGCTTGAGTGTCTGCTATCAGAGAAGTCCGTCCGGCGCATGACACAGCCCAGCTCTCTGTGGTGTATGAGACAGCCTTATAAATCAGCTGGAGTGTCTGCTAGCCTATAAGCAGGCTGAAGCCTGTCGTCGCATACTATGCTAATGAGCCATCGGCCAAAGCAAAACTAAGTGATAGCATCTACTTTTTTTTAACACAAGGGCGTCAATTCACCAGAGAGGATTTACTAAGAGAAAAAAGGTAGGTAGATTATCTCATGAGGTATTTTAACACTCTGGAGTCAATTCACCAGTGTGAGAGGACAGAGAGAAAAGTGTTCGATAGCAGGGGATAATGGAGAGATATGCATGAGGAAAGTGTGAGAAAGCAGAGATTTAGGTAATAATCGGTATTAATGATTTACATGGGTTACTTCTCCGCTCTGTAAGCATGAAAGTGAAGCATTGTGGGTAGGAGGCAGAGTTTAACCACTACATGACCAGAGTATTCCCGCCTTATACTGCCGGATCACATCATTAATCATATCATTCACGAGTGATTCTGAACGTCTTAACCACCTCTGTCTCAGTAAAATTATCACGAACTGTTCTCACACGAAAAATACGAGGGGCGATTAAACAGACCCTCCTCCTGCGCCTTCGTATCCTCATAATAGAAGCAAGCTCTAAGGCCTAGTGCACACCAGAGCGGTTCGGCTGCGTTTTTTGCGATCCGCTTGCGGCTGCGGATACGCGTGGGAGGCGTTTTGCATAAACGCATACTCCCGGGCTGCTGCAGATTTAGGATTGCGGAGGCGTTTCTGACTCAATGTTAAGTATAGGAAAAACGCAAACCGCTCTGAAAACCTGCACTTCACAGCGGTTTGTCAGGCGGTTTTTGTTACAGTAGCTGTTCAGTAACAGCTTTACTGTAACAATACAGAAAATCTACTACACCAAAAACGCTTCACAGAACTGCAAAATGCTAGCTGAAACGCTACAGAAAAACAAGAAAAAGCGTTTCAAAATCTGCTAGCATTTTGCGAATATACTAGCGGTTTTTGGTGTGCATCAGGCCTAACAGAGTAAGCTCAAAAGGCTCCATCTTCCACAGCAGCAGCTGCTGTGTGAAAACCACGATATCTCCAGGTTAATTCAGGGGGTTAAGAGATGTAAAAATTACGAATGACCACACACCGTTTCTTCCCTGGTGAAATGTGATTTGGGGAAAAACTAACTACTAACTATCACTTATTTATCTCATACTTATCTCACATTTATCTCTTGCATTTCTCTCGATCGATAATTTCCCCTATACTTCTGGATAATTGCTACTTGGAGATATCACAGGAGGTTAATTACCTCCCAAGAGATATTTAGGTTGTTAACCTCTGGTGAATTGACGCCAAGGTCGATGGAGAAAGATAAGCTCTCCATATAAAATAACAGATATGTGATTAATGTAAATAGTAATTATCAATAAACTGCCCCTTCAAATAGAGACACTGAAGCGAAAAAAAATTATGCTATTATGATTTGTATGTGTAGTACAGCTAAGAAATAAAACGTTAAGATCAGATACATCAGTCTAATTGTTTCCAGTACAAGAAGTGTTAATAAACTCCAGTTGTTATCTCTATGCAAAGAAGCCATTAATCTCTACGGCTTTCAGAGTCGTGGAATGGGCTGTTTTATGACTTTTATTATCTGAAATGTTATTGAACTATTTAATATTTCTCTGCCAGAGGCGAGGTCAGTAGTTCACAGACTGCTCGGAAAGAAGAATTCTGAATGCTGAGTGATGTGTAATCTGAACATAGTGTATAATGATCCAATGTTATAAATACAACTATATACCTAAAAAAAAGGGAATATTTTCTTTTCTGCAAATCTTCTAGTAATTATTCATAGTACACTACAAATTCATTATATCATATATTTTTTTTTCTCTTCAGAGTCTTTTTAACTGTAGTGTAGCTCTAGAAATCCACGCTAAACTGTCGCTATTACATAGGCTTTGCGAATTTTCTTACTATCATGCAGAACTATTCTTCAACTGGCTAGAACAGTTTTAGAAGAATAAACTGTCGGTAATGCTTTGAGAAATCTGGCCCAGGGACTATGTTACACAGTGCCAACTGTCCTGTGTCCTGGTCACCCCTCCCAGTTGATAGGCAATGCACTGTTATGTTGATGGAGTAGTAGACATCAGAAGTTTCCTGTCTCGTCCAACTACAATTCTCGCAAACTCTTTCTGTTGTAAGAAAGGAAAGTTTTATGTTTTCCTGTGTTTCTTGTTTTGTACCTTTTTTAAAAAAAATTGACAAAACTTATTGCAAATTGCAATAAAAGTTTTTAAAAAAACCTGGTCTTTGTTGTATTGTATGTATTGCACAATGCATATCTAACTGGCTGGTGATGACAACCATTAGGCTCTTGCCTGCCTGGCATTACTTTTTTGTCTGTTGTAGGCACCACAACGTCCGGTAGTTGAATTGTCACAGGCTCAGCAGCAGAAGTACGTCTCATAAGGTTTGACACAAAAGGTAATTGGCAGCAGAGTACACACAGGTCCTCGCACACTAGAGACCTTGGTTGAGGGATATCATGTCCGGTAGTTGACTGGTCGCAGCATCAGAAGCAAAGTAAGTATCATAATATTTGACACAGCAGGTAACGGCAGCAGAGTAGACGGGCCCTTGCCCTTTAGAGACATGGTTTGAAGGATATAACGTCCAGGAAATGGACTTGTCACAGCAGTAGTAAGTATCATTAGGTCTTAGAGTCTTGAAACAGCAGGTAACGGCAGCAGAGTAGACAGGCCCTTGCCCCTTAGGGACATGGTTTGAAGGATATAACGTCCAGGAAATGGACTTGTCACAGCAGTAGTAAGTATCATTAGGTTTATGAGTCTTGAGACAGCAGGTAACGGCAGCAAAGTACACAGGCCCTTGCCCCTTAGGGACCTGTGTAGAAGGATATAAAGTCCAGGAAATGGACTTGTCACAGCAGTAGTAAGTATCATTAGGTTTTAGAGTCTTGAGACAGCAGGTAACGGCAGCAGAGTAGACAGGCCCTTGCCCCTTAGGGACATGGTTTGAAGGATATAACGTCCGGCAGTTGAATTGACACAGCAGTAGTAGTAGTAGTAAGTATCATTAGGTTTATGAGTCTTGAGACAGCAGGTAACGGCAGCAAAGTACACAGGCCCTTGCCCCTTAGGGACCTGTGTAGAAGGATATAAAGTCCAGGAAATGGACTTGTCACAGCAGTAGTAAGTATAATTAGGTTTATGAGTCTTGAGACAGCAGGTAACAGCAGCAGAGTAGACAGGCCATTGCCCTTTAGAGACATGGTTTGAAGGATATAACGTCCAGGAAATGGACTTGTCACAGCAGTAGTAATTATCATTAGGTTTTAGAGTCTTGAGACAGCAGGTAACGGCAGCAGAGTAGACAGGCCCTTGCCCTTTAGAGACATGGTTTGAAGGATATAACGTCCAGGAAATGGACTTGTCACAGCAGTAGTAAGTATCATTAGGTCTTAGAGTCTTGAAACAGCAGGTAACGGCAGCAGAGTAGACAGGCCCTTGCCCCTTAGGGACATGGTTTGAAGGATATAACGTCCAGGAAATGGACTTGTCACAGCAGTAGTAAGTATAATTAGGTTTTAGAGTCTTGAGACAGCAGGTAACGGCAGCAGAGTAGACAGGCCCTTGCCCTTTAGAGACATGGTTTGAAGGATATAACGTCCAGGAAATGGACTTGTCACAGCAGTAGTAAGTATCATTAGGTCTTAGAGTCTTGAAACAGCAGGTAACGGCAGCAGAGTAGACAGGCCCTTGCCCTTTAGAGACATGGTTTGAAGGATATAACGTCCAGGAAATGGACTTGTCACAACAGTAGTAAGTATCATTAGGTCTTAGAGTCTTGAGACAGCAGGTAACGGCAGCAGAGTAGACAGGCCCTTGCCCCTTAGGGACCTGTGTTGAAGGATATAAAGTCCAGGAAATGGACTTGTCACAGCAGTAGTAAGTATCATTAGGTTTTAGAGTCTTGAGACAGCAGGTAACGGCAGCAGAGTAGACAGGCCCTTGCCCCTTAGGGACCTGTGTTGAAGGATATAACGTCCGGCAGTTGAATTGACACAGCAGTAGTAGTAGTAGTAAGTATCATTAGGTTTATGAGTCTTGAGACAGCAGGTAACGGCAGCAAAGTACACAGGCCCTTGCCCCTTAGGGACCTGTGTAGAAGGATATAAAGTCCAGGAAATGGACTTGTCACAGCAGTAGTAAGTATAATTAGGTTTATGAGTCTTGAGACAGCAGGTAACGGCAGCAGAGTAGACAGGCCCTTGCCCCTTAGGGACATGGTTTGAAGGATATAACGTCCAGGAAATGGACTTGTCACAGCAGTAGTAAGTATCATTAGGTTTTAGAGTCTTGAGACAGCAGGTAACAGCAGCAGAGTAGACAGGCCATTGCCCTTTAGAGACATGGTTTGAAGGATATAACGTCCAGGAAATGGACTTGTCACAGCAGTAGTAAGTATCATTAGGTTTATGAGTCTTGAGACAGCAGGTAACAGCAGCAGAGTAGACAGGCCATTGCCCTTTAGAGACATGGTTTGAAGGATATAACGTCCAGGAAATGGACTTGTCACAGCAGTAGTAATTATCATTAGGTTTTAGAGTCTTGAGACAGCAGGTAACGGCAGCAGAGTAGACAGGCCCTTGCCCTTTAGAGACATGGTTTGAAGGATATAACGTCCAGGAAATGGACTTGTCACAGCAGTAGTAAGTATCATTAGGTCTTAGAGTCTTGAAACAGCAGGTAACGGCAGCAGAGTAGACAGGCCCTTGCCCCTTAGGGACATGGTTTGAAGGATATAACGTCCAGGAAATGGACTTGTCACAGCAGTAGTAAGTATAATTAGGTTTTAGAGTCTTGAGACAGCAGGTAACGGCAGCAGAGTAGACAGGCCCTTGCCCTTTAGAGACATGGTTTGAAGGATATAACGTCCAGGAAATGGACTTGTCACAGCAGTAGTAAGTATCATTAGGTCTTAGAGTCTTGAAACAGCAGGTAACGGCAGCAGAGTAGACAGGCCCTTGCCCTTTAGAGACATGGTTTGAAGGATATAACGTCCAGGAAATGGACTTGTCACAACAGTAGTAAGTATCATTAGGTCTTAGAGTCTTGAGACAGCAGGTAACGGCAGCAGAGTAGACAGGCCCTTGCCGCTTAGGGACCTGTGTTGAAGGATATAAAGTCCAGGAAATGGACTTGTCACAGCAGTAGTAAGTATCATTAGGTTTTAGAGTCTTGAGACAGCAGGTAACGGCAGCAGAGTAGACAGGCCCTTGCCCCTTAGGGACCTGTGTTGAAGGATATAACGTCCGGCAGTTGAATTGACACAGCAGTAGTAGTAGTAGTAAGTATCATTAGGTTTATGAGTCTTGAGACAGCAGGTAACGGCAGCAAAGTACACAGGCCCTTGCCCCTTAGGGACCTGTGTAGAAGGATATAAAGTCCAGGAAATGGACTTGTCACAGCAGTAGTAAGTATAATTAGGTTTATGAGTCTTGAGACAGCAGGTAACGGCAGCAGAGTAGACAGGCCCTTGCCCCTTAGGGACATGGTTTGAAGGATATAACGTCCAGGAAATGGACTTGTCACAGCAGTAGTAAGTATCATTAGGTTTTAGAGTCTTGAGACAGCAGGTAACAGCAGCAGAGTAGACAGGCCATTGCCCTTTAGAGACATGGTTTGAAGGATATAACGTCCAGGAAATGGACTTGTCACAGCAGTAGTAAGTATCATTAGGTTTTAGAGTCTTGAGACAGCAGGTAACAGCAGCAGAGTAGACAGGCCATTGCCCTTTAGAGACATGGTTTGAAGGATATAACGTCCAGGAAATGGACTTGTCACAGCAGTAGTAATTATCATTAGGTTTTAGAGTCTTGAGACAGCAGGTAACGGCAGCAGAGTAGACAGGCCCTTGCCCTTTAGAGACATGGTTTGAAGGATATAACGTCCAGGAAATGGACTTGTCACAGCAGTAGTAAGTATCATTAGGTCTTAGAGTCTTGAGACAGCAGGTAACGGCAGCAGAGTAGACAGGCCCTTGCCCCTTAGGGACATGGTTTGAAGGATATAACGTCCAGGAAATGGACTTGTCACAGCAGTAGTAAGTATCATTAGGTTTTAGAGTCTTGAGACAGCAGGTAACGGCAGCAGAGTAGACAGGCCCTTGCCCTTTAGAGACATGGTTTGAAGGATATAACGTCCAGGAAATGGACTTGTCACAGCAGTAGTAAGTATCATTAGGTCTTAGAGTCTTGAGACAGCAGGTAACGGCAGCAGAGTAGACAGGCCCTTGCCCCTTAGGGACCTGTGTTGAAGGATATAAAGTCCAGGAAATGGACTTGTCACAGCAGTAGTAAGTATCATTAGGTTTTAGAGTCTTGAGACAGCAGGTAACGGCAGCAGAGTAGACAGGCCATTGCCCTTTAGAGACATGGTTTGAAGGATATAACGTCCAGGAAATGGACTTGTCACAGCAGTAGTAAGTATCATTAGGTCTTAGAGTCTTGAGACAGCAGGTAACGGCAGCAGAGTAGACAGGCCCTTGCCCCTTAGGGACATGGTTTGAAGGATATAACGTCCAGGAAATGGACTTGTCACAGCAGTAGTAAGTATCATTAGGTTTTAGAGTCTTGAGACAGCAGGTAACGGCAGCAAAGTACACAGGCCCTTGCCCCTTAGGGACCTGTGTAGAAGGATATAAAGTCCAGGAAATGGACTTGTCACAGCAGTAGTAAGTATCATTAGGTTTTAGAGTCTTGAGACAGCAGGTAACGGCAGCAGAGTAGACAGGCCCTTGCCCCTTATGGACATGGTTTGAAGGATATAACGTCCGGCAGTTGAATTGACACAGCAGTAGTAGTAGTAGTAAGTATCATTAGGTTTATGAGTCTTGAGACAGCAGGTAACGGCAGCAAAGTACACAGGCCCTTGCCCCTTAGGGACCTGTGTAGAAGGATATAAAGTCCAGGAAATGGACTTGTCACAGCAGTAGTAAGTATAATTAGGTTTATGAGTCTTGAGACAGCAGGTAACGGCAGCAGAGTAGACAGGCCCTTGCCCCTTAGGGACATGGTTTGAAGGATATAACGTCCAGGAAATGGACTTGTCACAGCAGTAGTAAGTATCATTAGGTTTTAGAGTCTTGAGACAGCAGGTAACAGCAGCAGAGTAGACAGGCCATTGCCCTTTAGAGACATGGTTTGAAGGATATAACGTCCAGGAAATGGACTTGTCACAGCAGTAGTAATTATCATTAGGTTTTAGAGTCTTGAGACAGCAGGTAACGGCAGCAGAGTAGACAGGCCCTTGCCCTTTAGAGACATGGTTTGAAGGATATAACGTCCAGGAAATGGACTTGTCACAGCAGTAGTAAGTATCATTAGGTCTTAGAGTCTTGAAACAGCAGGTAACGGCAGCAGAGTAGACAGGCCCTTGCCCCTTAGGGACATGGTTTGAAGGATATAACGTCCAGGAAATGGACTTGTCACAGCAGTAGTAAGTATAATTAGGTTTTAGAGTCTTGAGACAGCAGGTAACGGCAGCAAAGTACACAGGCCCTTGCCCCTTAGGGACCTGTGTAGAAGGATATAAAGTCCAGGAAATGGACTTGTCACAACAGTAGTAAGTATCATTAGGTCTTAGAGTCTTGAGACAGCAGGTAACGGCAGCAGAGTAGACAGGCCCTTGCCCCTTAGGGACCTGTGTTGAAGGATATAAAGTCCAGGAAATGGACTTGTCACAGCAGTAGTAAGTATCATTAGGTCTTAGAGTCTTGAAACAGCAGGTAACGGCAGCAGAGTAGACAGGCCCTTGCCCTTTAGAGACATGGTTTGAAGGATATAACGTCCAGGAAATGGACTTGTCACAACAGTAGTAAGTATCATTAGGTTTATGAGTCTTGAGACAGCAGGTAACGGCAGCAAAGTACACAGGCCCTTGCCCCTTAGGGACCTGTGTAGAAGGATATAAAGTCCAGGAAATGGACTTGTCACAGCAGTAGTAAGTATCATTAGGTTTTAGAGTCTTGAGACAGCAGGTAACGGCAGCAGAGTAGACAGGCCCTTGCCCCTTAGGGACATGGTTTGAAGGATATAACGTCCGGCAGTTGAATTGACACAGCAGTAGTAGTAGTAGTAAGTATCATTAGGTTTATGAGTCTTGAGACAGCAGGTAACGGCAGCAAAGTACACAGGCCCTTGCCCCTTAGGGACCTGTGTAGAAGGATATAAAGTCCAGGAAATGGACTTGTCACAGCAGTAGTAAGTATAATTAGGTTTATGAGTCTTGAGACAGCAGGTAACGGCAGCAGAGTAGACAGGCCCTTGCCCCTTAGGGACATGGTTTGAAGGATATAACGTCCAGGAAATGGACTTGTCACAGCAGTAGTAAGTATCATTAGGTTTTAGAGTCTTGAGACAGCAGGTAACAGCAGCAGAGTAGACAGGCCATTGCCCTTTAGAGACATGGTTTGAAGGATATAACGTCCAGGAAATGGACTTGTCACAGCAGTAGTAAGTATCATTAGGTTTTAGAGTCTTGAGACAGCAGGTAACAGCAGCAGAGTAGACAGGCCATTGCCCTTTAGAGACATGGTTTGAAGGATATAACGTCCAGGAAATGGACTTGTCACAGCAGTAGTAATTATCATTAGGTTTTAGAGTCTTGAGACAGCAGGTAACGGCAGCAGAGTAGACAGGCCCTTGCCCTTTAGAGACATGGTTTGAAGGATATAACGTCCAGGAAATGGACTTGTCACAGCAGTAGTAAGTATCATTAGGTCTTAGAGTCTTGAGACAGCAGGTAACGGCAGCAAAGTACACAGGCCCTTGCCCCTTAGGGACCTGTGTAGAAGGATATAAAGTCCAGGAAATGGACTTGTCACAGCAGTAGTAAGTATCATTAGGTTTTAGAGTCTTGAGACAGCAGGTAACGGCAGCAGAGTAGACAGGCCATTGCCCTTTAGAGACATGGTTTGAAGGATATAACGTCCAGGAAATGGACTTGTCACAGCAGTAGTAAGTATCATTAGGTCTTAGAGTCTTGAGACAGCAGGTAACGGCAGCAGAGTAGACAGGCCCTTGCCCCTTAGGGACATGGTTTGAAGGATATAACGTCCAGGAAATGGACTTGTCACAGCAGTAGTAAGTATCATTAGGTTTTAGAGTCTTGAGACAGCAGGTAACGGCAGCAAAGTACACAGGCCCTTGCCCCTTAGGGACCTGTGTAGAAGGATATAAAGTCCAGGAAATGGACTTGTCACAGCAGTAGTAAGTATCATTAGGTTTTAGAGTCTTGAGACAGCAGGTAACGGCAGCAGAGTAGACAGGCCCTTGCCCCTTATGGACATGGTTTGAAGGATATAACGTCCGGCAGTTGAATTGACACAGCAGTAGTAGTAGTAGTAAGTATCATTAGGTTTATGAGTCTTGAGACAGCAGGTAACGGCAGCAAAGTACACAGGCCCTTGCCCCTTAGGGACCTGTGTAGAAGGATATAAAGTCCAGGAAATGGACTTGTCACAGCAGTAGTAAGTATAATTAGGTTTATGAGTCTTGAGACAGCAGGTAACGGCAGCAGAGTAGACAGGCCCTTGCCCCTTAGGGACATGGTTTGAAGGATATAACGTCCAGGAAATGGACTTGTCACAGCAGTAGTAAGTATCATTAGGTTTTAGAGTCTTGAGACAGCAGGTAACAGCAGCAGAGTAGACAGGCCATTGCCCTTTAGAGACATGGTTTGAAGGATATAACGTCCAGGAAATGGACTTGTCACAGCAGTAGTAATTATCATTAGGTTTTAGAGTCTTGAGACAGCAGGTAACGGCAGCAGAGTAGACAGGCCCTTGCCCTTTAGAGACATGGTTTGAAGGATATAACGTCCAGGAAATGGACTTGTCACAGCAGTAGTAAGTATCATTAGGTCTTAGAGTCTTGAAACAGCAGGTAACGGCAGCAGAGTAGACAGGCCCTTGCCCCTTAGGGACATGGTTTGAAGGATATAACGTCCAGGAAATGGACTTGTCACAGCAGTAGTAAGTATAATTAGGTTTTAGAGTCTTGAGACAGCAGGTAACGGCAGCAAAGTACACAGGCCCTTGCCCCTTAGGGACCTGTGTAGAAGGATATAAAGTCCAGGAAATGGACTTGTCACAACAGTAGTAAGTATCATTAGGTCTTAGAGTCTTGAGACAGCAGGTAACGGCAGCAGAGTAGACAGGCCCTTGCCCCTTAGGGACCTGTGTTGAAGGATATAAAGTCCAGGAAATGGACTTGTCACAGCAGTAGTAAGTATCATTAGGTCTTAGAGTCTTGAAACAGCAGGTAACGGCAGCAGAGTAGACAGGCCCTTGCCCTTTAGAGACATGGTTTGAAGGATATAACGTCCAGGAAATGGACTTGTCACAACAGTAGTAAGTATCATTAGGTTTATGAGTCTTGAGACAGCAGGTAACGGCAGCAAAGTACACAGGCCCTTGCCCCTTAGGGACCTGTGTAGAAGGATATAAAGTCCAGGAAATGGACTTGTCACAGCAGTAGTAAGTATCATTAGGTTTTAGAGTCTTGAGACAGCAGGTAACGGCAGCAGAGTAGACAGGCCCTTGCCCCTTATGGACATGGTTTGAAGGATATAACGTCCGGCAGTTGAATTGACACAGCAGTAGTAGTAGTAGTAAGTATCATTAGGTTTATGAGTCTTGAGACAGCAGGTAACGGCAGCAAAGTACACAGGCCCTTGCCCCTTAGGGACCTGTGTAGAAGGATATAAAGTCCAGGAAATGGACTTGTCACAGCAGTAGTAAGTATAATTAGGTTTATGAGTCTTGAGACAGCAGGTAACGGCAGCAGAGTAGACAGGCCCTTGCCCCTTAGGGACATGGTTTGAAGGATATAACGTCCAGGAAATGGACTTGTCACAGCAGTAGTAAGTATCATTAGGTTTTAGAGTCTTGAGACAGCAGGTAACAGCAGCAGAGTAGACAGGCCATTGCCCTTTAGAGACATGGTTTGAAGGATATAACGTCCAGGAAATGGACTTGTCACAGCAGTAGTAAGTATCATTAGGTTTTAGAGTCTTGAGACAGCAGGTAACAGCAGCAGAGTAGACAGGCCATTGCCCTTTAGAGACATGGTTTGAAGGATATAACGTCCAGGAAATGGACTTGTCACAGCAGTAGTAATTATCATTAGGTTTTAGAGTCTTGAGACAGCAGGTAACGGCAGCAGAGTAGACAGGCCCTTGCCCTTTAGAGACATGGTTTGAAGGATATAACGTCCAGGAAATGGACTTGTCACAGCAGTAGTAAGTATCATTAGGTCTTAGAGTCTTGAGACAGCAGGTAACGGCAGCAAAGTACACAGGCCCTTGCCCCTTAGGGACCTGTGTAGAAGGATATAAAGTCCAGGAAATGGACTTGTCACAGCAGTAGTAAGTATCATTAGGTTTTAGAGTCTTGAGACAGCAGGTAACGGCAGCAGAGTAGACAGGCCATTGCCCTTTAGAGACATGGTTTGAAGGATATAACGTCCAGGAAATGGACTTGTCACAGCAGTAGTAAGTATCATTAGGTCTTAGAGTCTTGAGACAGCAGGTAACGGCAGCAGAGTAGACAGGCCCTTGCCCCTTAGGGACATGGTTTGAAGGATATAACGTCCAGGAAATGGACTTGTCACAGCAGTAGTAAGTATCATTAGGTTTTAGAGTCTTGAGACAGCAGGTAACGGCAGCAAAGTACACAGGCCCTTGCCCCTTAGGGACCTGTGTAGAAGGATATAAAGTCCAGGAAATGGACTTGTCACAGCAGTAGTAAGTATCATTAGGTTTTAGAGTCTTGAGACAGCAGGTAACGGCAGCAGAGTAGACAGGCCCTTGCCCCTTATGGACATGGTTTGAAGGATATAACGTCCGGCAGTTGAATTGACACAGCAGTAGTAGTAGTAGTAAGTATCATTAGGTTTATGAGTCTTGAGACAGCAGGTAACGGCAGCAAAGTACACAGGCCCTTGCCCCTTAGGGACCTGTGTAGAAGGATATAAAGTCCAGGAAATGGACTTGTCACAGCAGTAGTAAGTATAATTAGGTTTATGAGTCTTGAGACAGCAGGTAACGGCAGCAGAGTAGACAGGCCCTTGCCCCTTAGGGACATGGTTTGAAGGATATAACGTCCAGGAAATGGACTTGTCACAGCAGTAGTAAGTATCATTAGGTTTTAGAGTCTTGAGACAGCAGGTAACAGCAGCAGAGTAGACAGGCCATTGCCCTTTAGAGACATGGTTTGAAGGATATAACGTCCAGGAAATGGACTTGTCACAGCAGTAGTAATTATCATTAGGTTTTAGAGTCTTGAGACAGCAGGTAACGGCAGCAGAGTAGACAGGCCCTTGCCCTTTAGAGACATGGTTTGAAGGATATAACGTCCAGGAAATGGACTTGTCACAGCAGTAGTAAGTATCATTAGGTCTTAGAGTCTTGAAACAGCAGGTAACGGCAGCAGAGTAGACAGGCCCTTGCCCCTTAGGGACATGGTTTGAAGGATATAACGTCCAGGAAATGGACTTGTCACAGCAGTAGTAAGTATAATTAGGTTTTAGAGTCTTGAGACAGCAGGTAACGGCAGCAAAGTACACAGGCCCTTGCCCCTTAGGGACCTGTGTAGAAGGATATAAAGTCCAGGAAATGGACTTGTCACAACAGTAGTAAGTATCATTAGGTCTTAGAGTCTTGAGACAGCAGGTAACGGCAGCAGAGTAGACAGGCCCTTGCCCCTTAGGGACCTGTGTTGAAGGATATAAAGTCCAGGAAATGGACTTGTCACAGCAGTAGTAAGTATCATTAGGTCTTAGAGTCTTGAAACAGCAGGTAACGGCAGCAGAGTAGACAGGCCCTTGCCCTTTAGAGACATGGTTTGAAGGATATAACGTCCAGGAAATGGACTTGTCACAACAGTAGTAAGTATCATTAGGTTTATGAGTCTTGAGACAGCAGGTAACGGCAGCAAAGTACACAGGCCCTTGCCCCTTAGGGACCTGTGTAGAAGGATATAAAGTCCAGGAAATGGACTTGTCACAGCAGTAGTAAGTATCATTAGGTTTTAGAGTCTTGAGACAGCAGGTAACGGCAGCAGAGTAGACAGGCCCTTGCCCCTTAGGGACATGGTTTGAAGGATATAACGTCCGGCAGTTGAATTGACACAGCAGTAGTAGTAGTAGTAAGTATCATTAGGTTTATGAGTCTTGAGACAGCAGGTAACGGCAGCAAAGTACACAGGCCCTTGCCCCTTAGGGACCTGTGTAGAAGGATATAAAGTCCAGGAAATGGACTTGTCACAGCAGTAGTAAGTATAATTAGGTTTATGAGTCTTGAGACAGCAGGTAACGGCAGCAGAGTAGACAGGCCCTTGCCCCTTAGGGACATGGTTTGAAGGATATAACGTCCAGGAAATGGACTTGTCACAGCAGTAGTAAGTATCATTAGGTTTTAGAGTCTTGAGACAGCAGGTAACAGCAGCAGAGTAGACAGGCCATTGCCCTTTAGAGACATGGTTTGAAGGATATAACGTCCAGGAAATGGACTTGTCACAGCAGTAGTAAGTATCATTAGGTTTTAGAGTCTTGAGACAGCAGGTAACGGCAGCAAAGTACACAGGCCCTTGCCCCTTAGGGACCTGTGTAGAAGGATATAAAGTCCAGGAAATGGACTTGTCACAGCAGTAGTAAGTATCATTAGGTTTTAGAGTCTTGAGACAGCAGGTAACGGCAGCAGAGTAGACAGGCCCTTGCCCTTTAGAGACATGGTTTGAAGGATATAACGTCCAGGAAATGGACTTGTCACAGCAGTAGTAAGTATCATTAGGTCTTAGAGTCTTGAGACAGCAGGTAACGGCAGCAGAGTAGACAGGCCCTTGCCCCTTAGGGACCTGTGTTGAAGGATATAAAGTCCAGGAAATGGACTTGTCACAGCAGTAGTAAGTATCATTAGGTTTTAGAGTCTTGAGACAGCAGGTAACGGCAGCAGAGTAGACAGGCCCTTGCCCTTTAGAGACATGGTTTGAAGGATATAACGTCCAGGAAATGGACTTGTCACAACAGTAGTAAGTATCATTAGGTCTTAGAGTCTTGAGACAGCAGGTAACGGCAGCAGAGTAGACAGGCCCTTGCCCCTTAGGGACCTGTGTTGAAGGATATAAAGTCCAGGAAATGGACTTGTCACAGCAGTAGTAAGTATCATTAGGTTTTAGAGTCTTGAGACAGCAGGTAACGGCAGCAGAGTAGACAGGCCCTTGCCCCTTAGGGACATGGTTTGAAGGATATAACGTCCAGGAAATGGACTTGTCACAGCAGTAGTAAGTATCATTAGGTCTTAGAGTCTTGAAACAGCAGGTAACGGCAGCAGAGTAGACAGGCCCTTGCCCCTTAGGGACATGGTTTGAAGGATATAACGTCCAGGAAATGGACTTGTCACAGCAGTAGTAAGTATCATTAGGTTTTAGAGTCTTGAGACAGCAGGTAACAGCAGCAGAGTAGACAGGCCATTGCCCTTTAGAGACATGGTTTGAAGGATATAACGTCCAGGAAATGGACTTGTCACAGCAGTAGTAATTATCATTAGGTTTTAGAGTCTTGAGACAGCAGGTAACGGCAGCAGAGTAGACAGGCCCTTGCCCTTTAGAGACATGGTTTGAAGGATATAACGTCCAGGAAATGGACTTGTCACAGCAGTAGTAAGTATCATTAGGTCTTAGAGTCTTGAAACAGCAGGTAACGGCAGCAGAGTAGACAGGCCCTTGCCCCTTAGGGACATGGTTTGAAGGATATAACGTCCAGGAAATGGACTTGTCACAGCAGTAGTAAGTATAATTAGGTTTTAGAGTCTTGAGACAGCAGGTAACGGCAGCAGAGTAGACAGGCCCTTGCCCTTTAGAGACATGGTTTGAAGGATATAACGTCCAGGAAATGGACTTGTCACAGCAGTAGTAAGTATCATTAGGTCTTCGAGTCTTGAGACAGCAGGTAACGGCAGCAGAGTAGACAGGCCCTTGCCCCTTAGGGACATGGTTTGAAGGATATAACGTCCAGGAAATGGACTTGTCACAGCAGTAGTAAGTATCATTAGGTTTTAGAGTCTTGAGACAGCAGGTAACGGCAGCAGAGTAGACAGGCCCTTGCCCCTTAGGGACCTGTGTTGAAGGATATAACGTCCGGCAGTTGAATTGACACAGCAGTAGTAGTAAGTATAATTAGGTTTATGAGTCTTGAGACAGCAGGTAACGGCAGCAGAGTACACAGGCCCTTGCCCCTTAGGGACCTGTGTTGAAGGATATAACGTCCGGCAGTAGACTTGTCACAGCAGTAGTAGTAAGTATCATATTAGGTTTGAGACTGCAGGTTTTTGATGTAAAATTCACGGGGGGAAAAATCAGATACAATATTCGCCAAGTTTGTAAGGGATAATTTTCATTTTCTTCAACAATTTTATTTTATTTGGTCTCCTTAAGGATCAATAAGAGGGGCATTAAAATCATCATTAATCCAGGATTCGTTCATTTTGATGAATGTGAGTCTGTCCACATTTTCTGCAGACAGACGTGTCCGGTAGTCAGTGACCACGCCACCTGCCGCACTAAACACTCTCTCAGATAGAACACTTGAGGCGGGGCATGCAAGTACCTCCAGCGCATACTGAGCAAGTTCTGGCCAGGTGTCAATTTTTTTGGTCCAGTACTCCATGGGGTCATTACTCTCTATGTTATCAGGAGCACTAGCCGACCCTAAATAGTCACTCACCATACGGTCCAGCCGCTGGCGGTGACTACTATTGCTGCTGGTGCTGCTGCATGGAGCATTGGAAGACTCTGGCTGATAAAAGTCATAAAACATACTCAGCAAATTTTGTGGTTTTTTGGTACTGCTGGGACCACCACAAGTTTGCTGAGTACTTTGCAGAGGAGTGAAAACTGTGGCCCGGGGTGAAGGTGCGGGAAAAGCATCTTCAACCCAGCGAGCAAGGGCTTCATGGATCTTTCGCATCATGTTGTCTGCCTGGGATGGGGGAAGGAACTGCCTTAATTTCCCTTTACAGCGGGGATCTAAAATGGTGGCCACCCACATGTCCAGCCTCACTTTCAATTTCTTTATCCGGGGGTCACTCTTGAAGCACTGGATCATGTGAGCAGCCATAGGAAAGAGGTGCCTGCCAGAAATCTCCTCTTCCGGCCTGTTATCACAGCTGTCACCATCCTGCTCCAGCAGCTCATCAATCTCTTCCCACCCCCGTACAATTGCCTCTTCCTCCTCCTCCTCAACCTCTGCCTCTCCTACGTCCTCTTCCTGGGCATCAGCATGATCAGACACTCCCAAATTTGCCTGTGCACTCTGATCTCCACGTCCAAGCAAGTTAAACAACATTTTGTCAAGCATGAAGATAAGGGGGAGTACTTGTGAGATGCTACAGTTCTCCATGCTGACCAACTTTGTGGCTTGCTCGAAAGGCTGCAAAACTTGGCAAACCTGACCAATTTGCTCCCACTGGTCCCCAGTAATGTAGTCCAGTGACAAATTTGAGGAAGCTGTCTCAGAAAGATAGATTCTGACTGCCATTCGCTGCTCCCACAACCTCTGCAACATGTAGAGGGTGGAGTTCCACCGCGTTGGGCAATCACTTATGAGTCTGTGCTGCGGAAGATTATGACGGCGCTGCAACAACTTCAAAGAAGCGGAGGCGGTTGCTGAGCGCCGGATGTGAGCTGACACCTTTCGTGCTGTTGAAACAGCGTCCTTTAACCCTTCATATGTTAGTAGTTCAACTTACTAACTATAAGATTGAAGACGTGGGCCAAACAGGGAAGATGGGTGTAGCCACCTAGACGCATAGCAGACAGCATATTAGACCCATTGTCAGAGACGACAATTCCTGTAAGAAGTTTCCGTGGGGCCAACCACTGGCGGATCTGATCTTCAAAGGCACTAAGGATTTCAGATCCTGTTTGCCTCTTCTCTTCCATCGATACCAGCTTCAGCATTGCTTGGCATCGATGGTGCTGCATGCCAGTATACGAGCGAAACTGCTTGATGGGAGGCTCATCAACTACCTGGCCTGCCACAGAACAGGTGGCAGAGGGGAGTGGAGCGGGCCTCCCCTTGACCCCACGAGGTGGCACCACAAGCTGTTGAGATACTGGACAAGATCTTCCACCATCCCCAGCACGATGTAGAGTGACCCAATGGGCTGTATAAGTTATATACTTCCCCTGCCCATGCCTGCTGCTCCAGGCATCTGTAGTAAAATGGACCTTTCCACCCACCGCATGGTCCATTGACCGGGCTACACACGCCACCATTTGCTGGTGTAGGGCAGGTATCGCTTTCCTGGCAAAATAATGTCGGCTGGGGATCCTCCATTGTGGCGCCACACTGCTCATAAGTTTGCGGAAGGGGGCACTGTCCACAAAATTGTAGGGTAGCAGCTGTTGGGCCAACATTTTTGCCAGGAGCCCATTATTTTTTACAACAAATTTGTCATTTGCAGGGAGCATACGCTTCCTCTGCAACATTTCAGGAACCGAAGGCTGGCGCTGAAAACCTAATGAGGTGGATTGGTGCACTATTCCAGCCTGGCATGCAGAGAGAATCGGACAGGATTGGGAAGGTGCAGGCTGAATAGGGACAGGCCGAAGGCTGGAAGGAGGAAGGGGTGGGCCTGCTGTTGCTGCTGTTCCAGCCACACTCTTCCCAGAATTCTGTACCCACTGAAATGCACTGTGGTGATGGACGCGCAGATGGCTTCTCATGCCAGAAGTGCCAAAGCCGCTGCCCTTTTGGCCTCTGCTTACCGCTTTGCGGCATATGGTACAGACCACCTTGCAAACGTCCTCTGCATGGTCTGTAAAGAAATGCCATGCTGGGGATGACCTTTCTGCACTCCTACTGGTTTTTTTGGTTGTTTTTTTACCAGCATTGGAATTGGCAGCAACAGGAATTACAGCTGGAAGTTGCTGGCCAACTGGATGATCACTTTGACCATGGTGATTGTGCCTACTGCTGCTGACACCTAGGCCACGAGATGCCGTCCATGTAGGAACATTAGCCTCACAATCATCTACTTCAACCACAGAATTATCATCTTGTTCCTCCACCTGCACACTGTGCAAATCAGTGGTTGTATTAAGAAGTTGAGTAGTACCACTGGTGTCACAAGCTTGTGGAGCTTTTCTGCATGACAAAAAAATGGGGGCCATTTCTGTCAAAACATCACCCACTATTTCTTGAGAGCTTGGACCCAAGGTCTCTGCCAATGCCTCATCCAAATCTTTTTGCAAATCCCTCTCCTCATCCTGAAATGTTAAATTTAGCTCTGGAGAAGAGCACTGGGAGGAGGCAATCACATCACAATCAGCAACTGCCGCCAGGGTTTTCGCAGCCTCACGAGGAACATGAGAACTGGTGCTGCTGTGACTGTCAAGACTACCTAACAATTCCTCAGACTGGGTACAGGGCTCCTTTTCAAAATAGTTCAGGACAGTATTGGCTCGTTCCTCATTAATAGTTATCCTGCGACCAAACACAGGGAACAAATTGCGTACCAAAGGGGATCTATTCCTGCTGCCACCTTCTGCCTGATCACATGCTTTGCGTGATCCATAGTGATGCTCAAATACCCCTTTTTAAAATTCGAGTTTGGTCGAATTCGAATAGTAAATTATTCGAGGTCAGTCGAATATTCGAGTCGAATAATTTTTACTATTCGATTCGACCTCGGACTTCGAGCTCACTATTTGAGTCGGTATTCGAGCTAACTATTCGAGCTGACTATTCGAATTGGCCTTAAATAGCTTCCCAACACTTGTTTTGAGGGTTAATGATGCAAGAAACATATTTTTTTCCAAGTGACAACAGCAAGTGATTATGTGGGGATGTTCCTTTAAAAAAAAAAAAAGGTGAAAAGAGAAGTTGTGTCCAGAATTTTGTTCAGTACTGTATATACTTCTTCTTCTTCTTCTTTATCTTCTATATCTTCTTCTTCTTCTTCTATATCTTCTTCTTCTTCTTCATCTTCTTCTTCTTCTTCTTCATCTTCTTCATCTTCATCTTCTTCATCTTCATCTTCTTCATCTTCTTCATCTTCATCTTCTTCATCTTCTTCTTCATCTTCTTCATCTTCATCTTCTTCATCTTCTTCTTCATCTTCTTCATCTTCATCTTCTTCATCTTCTTCTTCTTCTTCTTCTTCATCTTCTTCTTCATCTTCTTCATCTTCTTCTTCATCTTCTTCATCTTCATCTTCTTCATCTTCTTCTTCATCTTCTTCATCTTCTTCATCTTCATCTTCTTCATCTTCTTCTTCATCTTCTTCATCTTCATCTTCTTCATCTTCTTCTTCTTCTTCTTCTTCTTCTTCTTCTTCATCTTCTTCTTCATCTTCTTCATCTTCTTCTTCATCTTCTTCATCTTCATCTTCTTCATCTTCTTCTTCATCTTCTTCATCTTCTTCATCTTCATCTTCTTCATCTTCTTCTTCATCTTCTTCATCTTCATCTTCTTCATCTTCATCTTCTTCATCTTCTTCATCTTCTTCTTCTTCTTCTTCTTCTTCTTCTTCTTCTTCATCTTCTTCATCTTCTTCTTCATCTTCTTCATCTTCTTCATCTTCATCTTCTTCATCTTCATCTTCATCTTCATCTTCTTCATCTTCTTCTTCATCTTCTTCTTCTTCTTCTTCTTCTTCTTCTTCTTCTTCTTCATCTTCTTCTTCATCTTCTTCATCTTCTTCTTCATCTTCTTCATCTTCATCTTCATCTTCATCTTCTTCATCTTCTTCTTCATCTTCTTCATCTTCTTCATCTTCATCTTCTTCATCTTCTTCTTCATCTTCTTCATCTTCATCTTCTTCATCTTCTTCTTCTTCTTCTTCTTCTTCTTCTTCTTCTTCATCTTCTTCTTCATCTTCTTCATCTTCTTCTTCATCTTCTTCTTCATCTTCTTCATCTTCTTCTTCATCTTCTTCATCTTCTTCTTCTTCATCTTCTTCATCTTCTTCTTCTTCTTCATCTTCTTCTATATCGTCTTCTTCGTCACTTATTTCTCTTTTCATTTTTTTTTTTTTAAAGAAATGCAGCTATTTTTGAGCGTAACAACAAATAGCTGGTGGCGCACGCATGTTGGAAGCGCCATTGTATGTGCTCCCTGGCAGTGGAAACACACAGACAGCAGGAGGTAAATTTAGCAGCAGGAGGAGGAGGATGAGTGTGTGGCAGCATGCAGTCAATGAGGCAGGCAGCGTGACATAATAGCCCTGGTACCTAGCGGTGATACCATGGCTGTAAATAAACACAACAGGAGGTCCCAGACAGCGGTCGTGCAGCCCACATTGTGTCCAATACACAACTGGGACAACACAGTTTTCAACCCGGGCACCTCAGAAAAATTAAACCTTTTTTTGTAATGGTTTTGTAGTTTTGGTTTTACAACCAATTACACAGATATATAGCTATTTTTTGACGTAATAGCTGGTGGCAGAGTGGCAGCAGAAGGTAAATCTGTGTACCCTGGCGGTGGGAAACACAGACAGACAGCAGCAGCAGCAGGAGGAGGAATGGAGGAGAGTAATTATGTGAGCAGCTATTGTTTGACGTAATAGCTGGTGGCAGTGTGGCAGCAGAAGGTAATTCTGTGTACCCTGGCAGTGGGAAACACAGACAGACAGCAGCAGCAGGAGGAATGGAGGAGTAGTGTGAGTGTGGCAGCAGGTAGGCAGCGTGACATAATAGCCCTGGTACCTAGCGGTGATACCAGGGCCGTAAATAAACACAACAGGAGGTCCCAGACAGCGGTCGTGCAGCCCACATTGTGTCCAATACACAACTGGGACAACACAGTTTTCAACCCGGGCACCTCAGAAAAATTAAACCTTTTTTTTTTTTAATGGTTTGTTTGGTTTCGGTTTTGCAACCAATATAGCTATTGTTTGACGTAATAGCTGGTGGCAGAGTGGCAGCAGAAGAAGGTCATTCTGTGTACCCTGGCAGTGGGAAACACAGACAGACAGCAGAAGGGCAGTACACAGCAGCCCACTGTAGGTGTAAAATGTGTGGCTGCAGGCGACGTAATAGTCAAAGTGAACCAGGCTGGCTTAGTGAGCAGGAGCCAGGAGGTGGTAAAGGGTGGTAAGGCACATTAACGATGGTTCCGGCAGCCAGTTCATGTCCCCCTCTCGCCGACAACAGGGGCCAGGAACTCGCCTTCCACCCACGCCTGGTTCATCTTGAGAAACGTCAGTCTGTCCACAGACTTGTGAGACAGACGTGAGCGTTTCTCGGTGACCACGCCACCAGCTGCACTGAAGCAGCGCTCGGACAGCACGCTGGAAGGGGGGCAGGACAGCACTTCCAGGGCGTACTGCGCTAGCTCGCTCCAGATCTCCATGCGCTTGACCCAATACTCCATGGGATCAACAGGGGCATCGCTGTCAAGCCCGCTGTACGACCCCATGTAGTCAGCCACCATGCGGGTCAGGCGCTGGCTGTGACCGGAGGAGGATGCTGCTGCATGCATCTCCTCTCTAGTCACTGCTGCCGGAGCCTCTACAGTCCTGTAGAGCTCGTGGCTGAGAGACAGCAGGTCTGTGGGGCGCTTGCTGCTGCTGGATGCAGGCACCTGCTGCTGCCTCTGTGCTGGCTGCTGGACAGTGGGGGTGGAAGGCTGGGGGAAGGCTTCCTCCAAGCGCTCAACAAGGGCCTGCTGCAAGCTCCTTATTTGTTGCGCTGGGTCTCCTCCTGCAGGCGGCAGGAACTGGCTCAACTTCCCCTTGAGGCGTGGGTCCAACATCATGCTGATCCAGATGTCCTCCCTCTGCTTCATCTGGATCACCCTGGGGTCCCTGCGCAGGCACGCCAGCATGTGCGCTGCCATTGGGAAGAGGCGGGCCACGTCTGCTGGCACATCGACGTCAGTGCTGTCCTCATCCTCCTCCTCTGCCGCCTCATCCTCTCTCCACCCCCGCACCAACTCAGCTGCGCTGTGCTGATCCCCCTCATCAGCAGCCAGGTCAGGGACCTCCACCAAGTCCTCCTCCTCCTCCCCCTCAGAGGTGGACTGCGCAGCTGGTTGCCGCTCCTGCTGGTCCAAGGCTGCCGCTCCCTGTTCCAGCAAACCATCGAGGGCCCTGTTCAGCAGAGAAACCAGGGGCACCCACTCGCAGACCATAGCATGGTCCCTGCTCACCATGTTTGTGGCCTGCAGGAAGGGAGCCAGCACAAAGCACACCTGCTGCATGTGCCTCCAGTCATCATCGGGGACGATGGACGGGATGTTGCTGGTCTTGTCCCTTCTCCGAGCTGCGGAAACAGTGGCCAGGGCAAGGTACTGGTTGACAGCGTGCCTCTGTTCAACCATACGCTCCAACATCGCCAGGGTGGAGTTCCAGCGAGTCGGAACGTCAATGATCAGCCGATGGCGTGGCAGATCCAGCTCCTTTTGCACGTCTTCCAGGCTCGCACAGGCTGCAGCCGAGCGCCGGAAGTGACGCACAACATTCCTTGCCGTTTCCAGCAGTTCGCCCATCCCCTGGTAGGTGCGCAGGAACTTCTGCACCACCAGGTTCAGCACGTGGGCAAGACAGGGGATGTGGGTCAGGTTTCCCCTGTCTATGGCAGCAACCAGATTGGCCCCATTGTCGGACACCACCTCTCCGACTCTGAGGCCTCTGGGGGTCAGCCAAATCCTCTCCTGCTCCTGGAGTTTGGCCAACACGTGGGCTGCCGTCAGCTTGGTCTTGCCAAGGCTGACCAAGTGCAGCAGCGCTTGGCAGTGGCGGGCCTTCACGCTGCTGCTGAGGCGGGGGGTTTGGCCAGGTGTGGCGGAGGATGGCAGAGGATCGGAGGAACCCGCTGCAGTTCCCCTGACCCTGCGGGGTGGCACCACCCACTGTGTTGCTGCTGCTGCTGCTGCTGTGCCCGCTGCTGCTCTCCCATCCTCACCCCCTTCCACCAAGCTGACCCAGTGGACAGTGAAGGACAGGTAGCGGCCTGTCCCGAAGCGGCTGCTCCAGGAGTCCATGGTGACGTGGACCCTTTCACCAACCGCGTGCTCCAGCCCTCGCTCCACATTGGCCATCACAAAGCGGTGCAGTGCTGGAATGGCCTTGCGGGAGAAAAAGTGTCTGCTGGGGAGCTGCCAGTCTGGGGCTGCACAAGCAAGCAGCGCCCGCATGTCGCTCCCCTCCTGCACGAGCGTGTACGGCAGGAGTTGGGAGCACATGGCCCGTGCCAGCAAGCCGTTCAGCTGCCGCACGCGACGGCTGCTGGGAGGCAGAGCCCTAACCACCCCCTGGAAGGACTCGCTCAAAAGGCTCTGGCGTGGCCTTTTGCTGACACGGGAATCACCAGACACAGCGGAGGAGGCCACTGAGGACTGGCTGCCAGAACAGGCCTCAGTGTCGACGGCAGGAGTTGCAGAGGGGGGAGGAGCAGTGCGTTTCCGCACTCCTGCTGGTGCTGCTGGAGGAGCAGGAGGGCGGGTGGCTGCTGTTGCTGCTGCTGAAGGCTGTGCAGTGATGGGTGTGGTGCCACTGCCAGCACCAGATGCCTTCAGCCTCTGGAACTCCTCATGCTGGTGGAAATGTTTAGCCGCAAGGTGGTTGATCAGCGAGCTGGTGCTGAACTTTAAGGGGTCTGCACCTCTGCTCAACTTCCGCTGACAGTGGTTGCAAGTGGCGTACTTGCTGTACACAGTGGGCATGGTGAAAAAGCGCCAGATTGGTGACAGAAACATCCCCCTACGGCATGGAAGCGCTGCTGCCTGTCTCCCTGTGGTGGTTGGGGGGGGGGCTTGGGTGCGGCTGGTGGTGGTACTGGCTGATGCTGCTGCTGCTGCTGCTGAGCCTGAGACACCAGCAGGCTGTGGGTCGCTGCCAATGCTTGCAATGATGCGCCTCCTTGCAAGGCCCACAAGCGCATCCTCCTCCTCCTCCGAGCTGCTGAGGACGACATCCCCTGGAGGTGGTGGCACCCAGTCTCTGTCTGTCACCGGGTCATCAACATCATCCTCCCCCTCCTCAAACATGTCCTGCTGGGATGATGACCCCCCAAACTCCTCTCCTGATGCATGGATGGGCTGCTTGACTGTCGCCACAGTCTTGCTGTCCAATCCCTCATCCCCCAAAGTGCCCATCAGCATCTCCTCCTCAAAATCGCCAACAACAGCAGACAATTGACTCATCATGCCTGGGGTCAAAAGAGTGCTGAATGAGAGGTCGGCGACTGACGGTGAACTGGCCTCCTCCCCAGACCCTGCTGGGCGGCTGCTGCGAACAGGGGTGGTGGTGGTGGTGGTGGTGGTGAGGGTGGAGGCCTCGGATGCAGAGCTGATGGCGGGCTGCTCATCCTCCGTCATGAGTTGCACCACAGTGTCTGCATCCTTTTCCTCAATGGGACGTTTCCGACCCGGCTGGAGGAAAATCGGAGCAGGTGCTACACGCTGCTGCTGCTGTGTCTCTGCAGCGTGAGTTGCAGATGCTCCTGCTGGGCGGCGCCCAAGGCGTCCACGGCCAGTGGCTATGGGAGGAATGTTAGCCACTGACGCTGCTGCTGCTGCTGCTGCGGAACTGTGCATGTTGGCGCGCCCGCGGCCGCGGCTTGCCACAATGCTGCTCCCTCTCCTCCTGATTCCCTTGCTGCCCTTCCCCTTGCCCAAACCGCGCTGGCTGCCACTTCCAGACATCTTAAATGTTTTGGGCGTATAGACAAAAGTTTTGTAAAAGGGCGGGTGAAAAGTGGGGTACTTTAATGGAGTGGGTTGGTTGGTGAGGTGACTGAGTGAGTGTCCCCTAGTACAGTAAGTAAGTAGTAACAGTCAGGAAGTACAACTAGCAGTTACAATAATCAGTAGTAATCACAAGTAAATTTAGTGTGTGTACACTCAGACAGTGAGTGCACGCACGCAGGAGCTAGTAGCCTATGAACACAGTGACTGAGTGTCCTAGACTCCTAGTACAGTAAGAGTAAGTAGTAACAGTAAGTAGAACTAACTAATTACAATAATCAATCAGCGATCAGAAGGAAATGGAGTGTGGGTGGTGTGTGTACACTCAGACAGTGAGTGACCGCACGCAGGAGCTAGTAGCCTATGAACACAGTGACAGTGTCCTAGACTCCTAGTACAGTAAGAGTAAGTAGTAACAGTAAGTAGAACTAACTAATTACAATAATCAATCAGCGATCAGAAGGAAATGGAGTGTGGGTGGTGTGTGTACACTCAGACAGTGAGTGACCGCACGCAGGAGCTAGTAGCCTATGAACACAGTGACTGAGTGTCCTAGACTCCTAGTACAGTAAGAGTAAGTAGTAACAGTAAGTAGAACTAACTAATTACAATAATCAATCAGCGATCAGAAGGAAATGGAGTGTGGGTGGTGTGTGTACACTCAGACAGTGAGTGACCGCACGCAGGAGCTAGTAGCCTATGAACACAGTGACTGAGTGTCCTAGACTCCTAGTACAGTAAGAGTAAGTAGTAACAGTAAGTAGAACTAACTAATTACAATAATCAATCAGCGATCAGAAGGAAATGGAGTGTGGGTGGTGTGTGTACACTCAGACAGTGAGTGACCGCACGCAGGAGCTAGTAGCCTATGAACACAGTGACTGTCTGACTGAGTGTCCTAGACTCCTAGTACAGTAAGAGTAAGTAGTAACAGTAAGTACAACTAACTAACAATAATCTATCAGTAATCAGAAGGAAATAGAGTGTGTGTACACACAGACAGTGAGTGAGTGCACACACGCAGGAGCTAGCTAGTAGCCTATAAACAGTGACAGTCAGTGAGTGTCCTACTCCTAGTACAGTATAACTACAATACTATTAGTAAAGGACAGCAGAAATACTGGTATAGATGAGAGAAATAAACAGAGGACAGCTGCCCACAGAGGCAAGGCCCCCCTGAGGCCTAAACCTGTAAGCTTGCAGCAGCTGCCTGTCTCTAATGTAACACACAAGCTACTAACTAAAATACAATGTCTATCTAACTAACAACAATATAGGTGTATATGGCAGGTGTAGGTGAGCAAAAACGCTAGGTAAATGATCACAATAGAGCACTTGCTAAGCCAAAGCACAAAGGAGCAACTCTCTCTCTGTACAAGTCTCAGGCAAGCATGGAGAAACGTAACATGGCGGCCGCTATTTATAGGGTAGGGGCTGGCCAGGGTCCCCCTCTGTGATTGGCTGCCGTCAGAGGGCCTGGGAGCCCTCTGATTGGCTCTAAGGACATCAATCTGGGCTATGACGCTATTCGAGCTCGGTACCGAGCTCGAATAGCGCCGAGTTGCTCGAATAGCTCGAATAGTGAATGGGCTATTCGAGTGTACTCGGATAGCCCATTCGAATAGCTCCAGCTATTCGGAGCTCGAATACCGAGCTCGAATAGCTGAAAAAGAGCTCGAATATTCGAGCTACTCGAATATTCGAGCTCTGCTGAGCACCACTAGTGATCCACCATCGCTCCACTGTCTTTTTGGAGTGAAAGGTGCATCCTGCTGCTTTCGATCCATTGCCTTTGGACTCAGTAGATAAAATAAAATTTTTATATATATATATATAAAATTATAAATATATGTATATATATATATATATATATATATACACACACACACTCTCTCTGTCACACCACAGTAAGCTAACTATCCCTGACCCTCGCACACTACAGCAAGTACACTCTATCACACTACACCTGACTCTCTCTCTCTATATATATATATCACTCTAAGCTAAACCTGACTCTCTCTCTCTATATCACACTAACCTAAGCCTGAATCTCTATCACACTAACCTAAGCCTACCTCTCTGATTCTCCTCACAGCAAATATTACACACTACACTACAATCTAGCTCTCACACTCAATCTACAATCTGTCACAAATACCCAGCTAACTCACTAATCCTCACTCTAGTCTAAGCTCACTCACACACAGTCTTTAAAAAGACTATTGGTTTATTATTTATACAGTAAAGTATATATCTCAAACTCAGTCAGTAACAAAATATGGGTCTGTCTCTCTCCTCTGCTCCACAAGACTGAAACCCACAAAATGGAGGACAGCCTCTCCTCTATTTTATACAAGATGGGTGGGATAAGTTGTGATAGGTCGCTAGGAAATGGTTGCTAACGTATGATTGGTCTATCTTTTTAAAGCAGCCCTATTTGTTCAGCAATTTCGCGGATTTCCGCGGAATTCCGAATTCCGGCAGTTGCCTGATTGGTTCATTCATTCCGAATGCAATGATTGGCTTAAAAATACCGTTCTGCCGGAATCGCGGAAATTCCGCGGAATTCCGTTTCCGTTAACGGAAAATTCCGCGTTCCGCGTTCCGATGCGGAAACGTAATTTCCGGCCGGAATTGCGGAAATTACAATTCCGCGATATCCGAGCGAGCAACCCTAGACAAAACACGCTAAGACAAAACATGCTAAGACACAACACGCTAAGACACAACACGCTAAGACAAAACACGCTAAGACACAACACGCTAAGATACAACACGCTAAGACACAACACGCTAAGACACAACACGCTAAGACAAAACACGCTAAGACAAAACACGCTAAGACAAAACACGCTAACATGCTAAGACACAACATGCTAAGACAAAACATGCTAAGACAAAACACGCTAAGATACAACATGCTAAGACACAACACGCTAAGACAAAACACGCTAAGGCAAAACACGCTAAGACAAAACACGCTAAGACAAAACACGCTAAGACACAACACGCTAACACGCTAAGACAAAACATGCTAGGACAAAACACGCTAAGACAAAACACGCTAAGACACAACACGCTAAGACAAAACACGCTAAGACAAAACACGCTAACATGCTAAGACACAACATGCTAAGACAAAACACGCTAAGACAAAACACGCTAAGACAAAACACGCTAAGATACAACACGCTAAGACACAACACGCTAAGACACAACACGCTAAGACACAACACGCTAACACGCTAAGACAAAACACGCTAAGACAAAACACGCTAAGACAAAACACGCTAAGGCAAAACACGCTAAGACACAACACGCTAAGACACAACACGCTAACACGCTAAGATAAAACACGCTAAGACAAAACACGGTAAGACACAACACGCTAAGATACAACACGCTAAGACAAAACACGCTAAGACACAACACGCTAACACGCTAAGACAAAACATGCTAGGACAAAACACGCTAAGACAAAACACGCTAAGACACAACACGCTAAGACAAAACACGCTAAGACAAAACACGCTAACATGCTAAGACACAACACGCTAAGACAAAACACGCTAAGACAAAACACGCTAAGACAAAACACGCTAAGATACAACATGCTAAGACACAACACGCTAAGACACAACACGCTAAGACACAACACGCTAACACGCTAAGACAAAACACGCTAAGACAAAACACGCTAAGACAAAACACGCTAAGGCAAAACACGCTAAGACACAACACGCTAAGACACAACACGCTAACACGCTAAGACAAAACACGCTAAGACAAAACACGGTAAGACAACACGCTAAGATACAACACGCTAAGACACAACACGCTAAGACACAACACGCTAAGACACAACACGCTAAGAAACAACACGCTAAGACAAAACACGCTAAGACAAAACACGCTAAGACAAAACACGCTAAGACAAAACACGCTAACATGCTAAGACAAAACACGCTTAGACACAACACGCTAAGACAAAACACGCTAAGACAAAACACGCTAAGACAAAACACGCTAAGACAAAACACGCTAACACGCTAAGACACAACACGCTAAGACACAACACGCTAAGACAAAACACGCTAAGACAAAACACGCTAAGACAAAACACGCTAAGACAAAACACGCTAAGACACAACACGCTAAGACACAACACGCTAAGACACAACACGCTAAGACAAAACACGCTAAGACACAACACGCTAAGACACAACACGCTAAGACAAAACACGCTAAGACAAAACACGCTAACATGCTAAGACACAACACGCTAAGACAAAACACGCTAAGACAAAACACGCTAAGACAAAACATGCTAAGACACAACACGCTAAGACACAACACGCTAAGATAAAACACGCTAAGACACAACACGCTAAGACACAACACGCTAAGACACAACACGCTAAGACACAACACGCTAAGACACAACACGCTAACACGCTAAGACAAAATACGCTAAGACAAAACACGCTAAGACACAACACGCTAAGACACAACACGCTAAGACAAAACACGCTAAGACAAAACACGCTAAGACACAACACGCTAAGACACAACACGCTAAGACAAAACACGCTAAGACAAAACACGCTAAGACAAAACACGCTAAGACACAACACGCTAAGACACAACACGCTAACACGCTAAGACACAACACGCTAAGACAAAACACGCTAAGACAACACGCTAAGACAACACGCTAAGACAAAACACGCTAAGACAAAACACGCTAAGACAAAACACGCTAAGACAAAACACGCTAAGACACAACACGCTAAGACAAAACAGGCTAACACGCTAAGACAAAACACGCTAAGACACAACACGCTAAGACACAACACGCTAAGACACAACACGCTAAGACACAACACGCTAAGACAAAACACGCTAAGACAAAACACGCTAAGACAAAACACGCTAAGACACAACACGCTAAGACAAAACACGCTAAGACAAAACACGCTAAGACAAAACACGCTAAGACAAAACACGCTAAGACACAACACGCTAAGACAAAACACGCTAAGACAAAACACGCTAAGACAAAACACGCTAAGACAAAACACGCTAAGACACAACACGCTAAGACACAACACGCTAAGACAAAACACGCTAAGACACAACACGCTAAGACACAACACGCTAAGACAAAACACGCTAAGACAAAACACGCTAACATGCTAAGACACAACACGCTAAGACAAAACACGCTAAGACAAAACACGCTAAGACAAAACACGCTAAGACAAAACATGCTAAGACACAACACGCTAACACACAACACGCTAAGATAAAACACGCTAAGACACAACACGCTAAGACACAACACGCTAAGACACAACACGCTAAGACACAACACGCTAAGACACAACACGCTAACACGCTAAGACAAAATACGCTAAGACAAAACACGCTAAGACACAACACGCTAAGACACAACACGCTAAGACAAAACACGCTAAGACAAAACACGCTAAGACACAACACGCTAAGACACAACACGCTAAGACAAAACACGCTAAGACAAAACACGCTAAGACACAACACGCTAAGACACAACACGCTAACACGCTAAGACACAACACGCTAAGACAAAACACGCTAAGACAACACGCTAAGACAACACGCTAAGACAAAACACGCTAAGACAAAACACGCTAAGACAAAACACGCTAAGACAAAACACGCTAAGACACAACACGCTAAGACAAAACACGCTAACACGCTAAGACAAAACACGCTAAGACACAACACGCTAAGACACAACACGCTAAGACACAACACGCTAAGACACAACACGCTAAGACACAACACGCTAAGACAAAACACGCTAAGACAAAACACGCTAAGACAAAACACGCTAAGACACAACACGCTAAGACAAAACACGCTAAGACAAAACACGCTAAGACAAAACACGCTAAGACAAAACACGCTAAGACACAACACGCTAAGACAAAACACGCTAAGACAAAACACGCTAAGACACAACACGCTAAGACAAAACACGCTAAGACAAAACACGCTAAGACACAACACGCTAAGTCAAAACACGCTAAGACAAAACACGCTAACATGCTAAGACACAACATGCTAAGACAAAACATGCTAAGACAAAACATGCTAACACGCTAAGACATAACACGCTAAGACAAAACACGCTAAGACAAAACACGCTAAGACAAAACACGCTAAGACAAAACACGCTAACACGCTAAGACACAACACGCTAAGACACAACACGCTAAGACAAAACACGCTAAGACAAAACACGCTAAGACAAAACACGCTAAGACAAAACACGCTAAGACACAACACGCTAAGACACAACACGCTAAGACACAACACGCTAAGACAAAACACGCTAAGACACAACACGCTAAGACACAACACGCTAAGACAAAACACGCTAAGACAAAACACGCTAACATGCTAAGACACAACACGCTAAGACAAAACACGCTAAGACAAAACACGCTAAGACAAAACATGCTAAGACACAACACGCTAAGACACAACACGCTAAGATAAAACACGCTAAGACACAACACGCTAAGACACAACACGCTAAGACACAACACGCTAAGACACAACACGCTAAGACACAACACGCTAACACGCTAAGACAAAATACGCTAAGACAAAACACGCTAAGACACAACACGCTAAGACACAACACGCTAAGACAAAACACGCTAAGACAAAACACGCTAAGACACAACACGCTAAGACACAACACGCTAAGACAAAACACGCTAAGACAAAACACGCTAAGACAAAACACGCTAAGACACAACACGCTAAGACACAACACGCTAACACGCTAAGACACAACACGCTAAGACAAAACACGCTAAGACAACACGCTAAGACAACACGCTAAGACAAAACACGCTAAGACAAAACACGCTAAGACAAAACACGCTAAGACAAAACACGCTAAGACACAACACGCTAAGACAAAACAGGCTAACACGCTAAGACAAAACACGCTAAGACACAACACGCTAAGACACAACACGCTAAGACACAACACGCTAAGACACAACACGCTAAGACAAAACACGCTAAGACAAAACACGCTAAGACAAAACACGCTAAGACACAACACGCTAAGACAAAACACGCTAAGACAAAACACGCTAAGACAAAACACGCTAAGACAAAACACGCTAAGACACAACACGCTAAGACAAAACACGCTAAGACAAAACACGCTAAGACAAAACACGCTAAGACAAAACACGCTAAGACACAACACGCTAAGACACAACACGCTAAGACAAAACACGCTAAGACACAACACGCTAAGACACAACACGCTAAGACAAAACACGCTAAGACAAAACACGCTAACATGCTAAGACACAACACGCTAAGACAAAACACGCTAAGACAAAACACGCTAAGACAAAACACGCTAAGACAAAACATGCTAAGACACAACACGCTAACACACAACACGCTAAGATAAAACACGCTAAGACACAACACGCTAAGACACAACACGCTAAGACACAACACGCTAAGACACAACACGCTAAGACACAACACGCTAACACGCTAAGACAAAATACGCTAAGACAAAACACGCTAAGACACAACACGCTAAGACACAACACGCTAAGACAAAACACGCTAAGACAAAACACGCTAAGACACAACACGCTAAGACACAACACGCTAAGACAAAACACGCTAAGACAAAACACGCTAAGACACAACACGCTAAGACACAACACGCTAACACGCTAAGACACAACACGCTAAGACAAAACACGCTAAGACAACACGCTAAGACAACACGCTAAGACAAAACACGCTAAGACAAAACACGCTAAGACAAAACACGCTAAGACAAAACACGCTAAGACACAACACGCTAAGACAAAACACGCTAACACGCTAAGACAAAACACGCTAAGACACAACACGCTAAGACACAACACGCTAAGACACAACACGCTAAGACACAACACGCTAAGACACAACACGCTAAGACAAAACACGCTAAGACAAAACACGCTAAGACAAAACACGCTAAGACACAACACGCTAAGACAAAACACGCTAAGACAAAACACGCTAAGACAAAACACGCTAAGACAAAACACGCTAAGACACAACACGCTAAGACAAAACACGCTAAGACAAAACACGCTAAGACACAACACGCTAAGACAAAACACGCTAAGACAAAACACGCTAAGACACAACACGCTAAGTCAAAACACGCTAAGACAAAACACGCTAACATGCTAAGACACAACATGCTAAGACAAAACATGCTAAGACAAAACATGCTAACACGCTAAGACATAACACGCTAAGACAAAACACGCTAAGACAAAACACGCTAAGACACAACACGCTAAGACACAACACGCTAAGACAAAACACGCTAAGACAAAACACGCTAAGACAAAACACGCTAAGACACAACACGCTAACACGCTAAGACAAAACACGCTAAGACAAAACATGCTAAGACAAAACACGCTAAGACACAACACGCTAAAACACAACACGCTAAGACACAACACGCTAAGACAAAACACGCTAAGACAAAACACGCTAACATGCTAAGACACAACATGCTAAGACAAAACATGCTAAGACAAAACACGCTAAGATACAACATGCTAAGACACAACACGCTAAGGCAAAACACGCTAAGACAAAACACGCTAAGACAAAACACGCTAAGACACAACACGCTAACACGCTAAGACAAAACATGCTAGGACAAAACACGCTAAGACAAAACACGCTAAGACACAACACGCTAAGACAAAACACGCTAAGACAAAACACGCTAACATGCTAAGACACAACATGCTAAGACACAACACGCTAAGAAACAACACGCTAAGACAAAACACGCTAAGACAAAACACGCTAAGACAAAACACGCTAAGACAAAACACGCTAACATGCTAAGACAAAACACGCTTAGACACAACACGCTAAGACAAAACACGCTAAGACAAAACACGCTAAGACAAAACACGCTAAGACAAAACACGCTAACACGCTAAGACACAACACGCTAAGACACAACACGCTAAGACAAAACACGCTAAGACAAAACACGCTAAGACAAAACACGCTAAGACAAAACACGCTAAGACACAACACGCTAAGACACAACACGCTAAGACACAACACGCTAAGACAAAACACGCTAAGACACAACACGCTAAGACACAACACGCTAAGACAAAACACGCTAAGACAAAACACGCTAACATGCTAAGACACAACACGCTAAGACAAAACACGCTAAGACAAAACACGCTAAGACAAAACACGCTAAGACAAAACATGCTAAGACAAAACACGCTAAGACAAAACACGCTAAGACACAACACGCTAACACGCTAAGACAAAATACGCTAAGACAAAACACGCTAAGACACAACACGCTAAGACACAACACGCTAAGACAAAACACGCTAAGACAAAACACGCTAACATGCTAAGACACAACACGCTAAGACAAAACACGCTAAGACAAAACACGCTAAGACAAAACACGCTAAGACAAAACATGCTAAGACAAAACACGCTAAGACACAACACGCTAAGACACAACACGCTAAGACAAAACACGCTAAGACAAAACACGCTAAGACACAACACGCTAAGACACAACACGCTAAGACAAAACACGCTAAGACAAAACACGCTAAGACAAAACACGCTAAGACACAACACGCTAAGACACAACACGCTAACACGCTAAGACACAACACGCTAAGACAAAACACGCTAAGACAACACGCTAAGACAACACGCTAAGACAAAACACGCTAAGACAAAACACGCTAAGACAAAATACGCTAAGACACAACACGCTAAGACAAAACACGCTAACACGCTAAGACAAAACACGCTAAGACACAACACGCTAAGACACAACACGCTAAGACACAACACGCTAAGACACAACACGCTAAGACAAAACACGCTAAGACAAAACACGCTAAGACACAACACGCTAAGACAAAACACGCTAAGACAAAACACGCTAAGACAAAACACGCTAAGACAAAACACGCTAAGACAAAACACGCTAAGACAAAACACGCTAAGACACAACACGCTAAGACAAAACACGCTAAGACAAAACACGCTAAGACACAACACGCTAAGTCAAAACACGCTAAGACAAAACACGCTAAGACAAAACACGCTAACATGCTAAGACACAACATGCTAAGACAAAACATGCTAAGACAAAACATGCTAACACGCTAAGACATAACACGCTAAGACAAAACACGCTAAGACAAAACACGCTAAGACACAACACGCTAAGACACAACACGCTAAGACAAAACACGCTAAGACAAAACACGCTAAGACACAACACGCTAACACGCTAAGACAAAACACGCTAAGACAAAACACGCTAAGACAAAACACGCTAAGACACAACACGCTAAAACACAACACGCTAAGACAATCACGCTCAGACAAAACACGCTAAGACAAAACACGCTAAGACACAACACGCTAAGACAAAACACGCTAAGACAAAACACGCTAAGACACAACACGCTAAGACAACACGCTAAGACAAAACATGCTAAGACAAAACACGCTAAGACACAACACGCTAAGACAAAACACGCTAAGACAAAACACGCTAAGACACAACACGCTAAGTCAAAACACGCTAAGACAAAACACGCTAAGACAAAACACGCTAACATGCTAAGACACAACATGCTAAGACAAAACATGCTAAGACAAAACATGCTAACACGCTAAGACATAACACGCTAAGACAAAACACGCTAAGACAAAACACGCTAAGACAAAACACGCTAACATGCTAAGACACAACACGCTAAGACACAACAAGCTAAGACACAACATGCTAAGACACAACATGCTAAGACACAACACGCTAACACGCTAAGACAAAACACGCTAAGACACAACACTCTAAGACACAACACGCTAAGACAAAACACGCTAAGACAAAACACGCTAAGACAAAACACGCTAAGACACAACACGCTAAGACACAACACGCTAAGACACAACACGCTAAGACAAAACACGCTAAGACACAACACGCTAAGACACAACACGCTAAGACAAAACACGCTAAGACAAAACACGCTAACACGCTAAGACACAACACGCTAAGACACAACACGCTAAGACAAAACACGCTAAGACAAAACACGCTAAGACAAAACACGCTAAGACAAAACACGCTAAGACACAACACGCTAAGACACAACACGCTAAGACACAACACGCTAAGACAAAACATGCTAAGACACAACACGCTAAGACACAACACGCTAAGACAAAACACGCTAAGACAAAACACGCTAACATGCTAAGACACAACACGCTAAGACAAAACACGCTAAGACAAAACACGCTAAGACAAAACACGCTAAGACAAAACATGCTAAGACAAAACACGCTAAGACAAAACACGCTAAGACACAACACGCTAACACGCTAAGACAAAATACGCTAAGACAAAACACGCTAAGACACAACACGCTAAGACACAACACGCTAAGACAAAACACGCTAAGACAAAACACGCTAACATGCTAAGACACAACACGCTAAGACAAAACACGCTAAGACAAAACACGCTAAGACAAAACACGCTAAGACAAAACACGCTAAGACAAAACATGCTAAGACAAAACACGCTAAGACACAACACGCTAAGACACAACACGCTAAGACAAAACACGCTAAGACAAAACACGCTAAGACACAACACGCTAAGACACAACACGCTAAGACAAAACACGCTAAGACAAAACACGCTAAGACACAACACGCTAAGACACAACACGCTAACATGCTAAGACACAACACGCTAAGACAAAACACGCTAAGACAACACGCTAAGACAACACGCTAAGACAAAACACGCTAAGACAAAACACGCTAAGACAAAACACGCTAAGACAAAATACGCTAAGACACAACACGCTAAGACAAAACACGCTAACACGCTAAGACAAAACACGCTAAGACACAACACGCTAAGACACAACACGCTAAGACACAACACGCTAAGACACAACACGCTAAGACAAAACACGCTAAGACAAAACACGCTAAGACAAAACACGCTAAGACACAACACGCTAAGACAAAACACGCTAAGACAAAACACGCTAAGACAAAACACGCTAAGACAAAACACGCTAAGACAAAACACGCTAAGACAAAACACGCTAAGACACAACACGCTAAGACAAAACACGCTAAGACAAAACACGCTAAGACACAACACGCTAAGTCAAAACACGCTAAGACAAAACACGCTAAGACAAAACACGCTAACATGCTAAGACACAACATGCTAAGACAAAACATGCTAAGACAAAACATGCTAACACGCTAAGACATAACACGCTAAGACAAAACACGCTAAGACAAAACACGCTAAGACACAACACGCTAAGACACAACACGCTAAGACAAAACACGCTAAGACAAAACACGCTAAGACACAACACGCTAACACGCTAAGACAAAACACGCTAAGACAAAACACGCTAAGACAAAACACGCTAAGACACAACACGCTAAAACACAACACGCTAAGACAATCACGCTCAGACAAAACACGCTAAGACAAAACACGCTAAGACACAACACGCTAAGACAAAACACGCTAAGACAAAACACGCTAAGACACAACACGCTAAGACAACACGCTAAGACAAAACACGCTAAGACAAAACACGCTAAGACACAACACGCTAAGACAAAACACGCTAAGACAAAACACGCTAAGACACAACACGCTAAGTCAAAACACGCTAAGACAAAACACGCTAAGACAAAACACGCTAACATGCTAAGACACAACATGCTAAGACAAAACATGCTAAGACAAAACATGCTAACACGCTAAGACATAACACGCTAAGACACAACACGCTAAGACACAACACGCTAAGACACAACATGCTAAGACACAACATGCTAAGACACAACACGCTAACACGCTAAGACAAAACACGCTAAGACACAACACTCTAAGACACAACACGCTAAGACACAACACGCTAAGACACAACACGCTAAGACAACATGCTAAGACAAAACACGCTAAGACAAAACACGCTAAGACAAAACACGCTAAGACAAAACACGCTAACATGCTAAGACACAACACGCTAAGACACAACACGCTAAGACACAACACGCTAACACGCTAAGACAAAACACGCTAAGACACAACACTCTAAGACACAACACGCTAAGACACAACACGCTAAGACACAACACGCTAAGACAACACGCTAAGACAAAACACGCTAAGACAAAACACGCTAAGACACAACACGCTAAGACACAACACGCTAAGACAAGACACGCTAACACGCTAAGACAAAACACGCTAAGACAAAACACGCTAAGACACAACACGCTAAGACAAAACACGCTAAGACAAAACACGCTAAGACGCAACACGCTAAGACGCAACACGCTAAGACAAAACACGCTAAGACAAAACACGCTAAGACACAACACGCTAAGACAAAACACGCTAAGACAAAACACGCTAAGACAAAACACGCTAACATGCTAAGACACAACATGCTAAGACAAAACATGCTAAGACAAAACATGCTAACACGCTAAGACATAACACGCTAAGACAAAACACGCTAAGACAAAACACGCTAAGACAAAACACGCTAACATGCTAAGACACAACATGCTAAGACAAAACATGCTAAGACAAAACATGCTAACACGCTAAGACATAACACGCTAAGACACAACACACTAAGACAAAACACGCTAAGACAAAACACGCTAAGACACAACACGCTAACACGCTAAGACAAAACACGCTAAGACAAAACACGCTAAGACAAAACACGCTAAGACAAAACACGCTAAAACACAACACGCTAAGACACAACACGCTAAGACAAAACACGCTAAGACAAAACACGCTAAGACACAACACGCTAAGACAAAACACGCTAAGACAAAACACGCTAAGACAAAACACGCTAAGACACAACACGCTAAGACAAAACACGCTAAGACAAAACACGCTAAGACACAACACGCTAAGACAAAACACGCTAAGACACAACACGCTAAGACACAACACGCTGAGTCAAAACACGCTAAGACAAAACACGCTAAGACAAAACACGCTAACATGCTAAGACACAACATGCTAAGACAAAACACGCTAAGACAAAACACGCTAACATGCTAAGACACAACACGCTAAGACACAACACGCTAAGACACAACATGCTAAGACACAACACGCTAACACGCTAAGACAAAACACGCTAAGACAAAACATGGTAAGACACAACACGCTAAGATACAACACGCTAAGACAAAACACACTAAGACAAAACACGCTAAGACAAAACACGCTAAGACACAACACGCTAAGACACAACACGCTAAGACACAACACGCTAAGACAACACGCTAAGACACAACACGCTAAGACAAAACACGCTAAGACAAAACACGCTAAGACAAAACACGCTAACATGCTAAGACACAACACGCTAAGACAAAACACGCTAAGACAAAACACGCTAAGACAAAACACGCTAAGACACAACACGCTAACATGCTAAGACACAACACGCTAAGACAAAACACGCTAAGACACAACACGCTAAGACACAACACGCTAAGACACAACACGCTAACACGCTAAGACAAAACACGCTAAGACACAACACGCTAAGACAAAACACGTTAAGACACAAAACGCTAAGACAAAACACGCTAAGACAAAACACGCTAAGACTCAACACGCTAAGACACAACACGCTAAGACAAAACACGCTAAGACAAAACACGCTAAGACAAAACACGCTAAGACACAACACGCTAAGACACAACACGCTAACACGCTAAGACAAAACACGCTAAGACAAAACACGCTAAGACAACACGCTAAGACAACACGCTAAGACAAAACACGCTAAGACAAAACACGCTAAGACACAACACGCTAAGACAAAACACGCTAAGACACAACACGCTAAGACACAACACGCTAACACGCTAAGACAAAACACGCTAAGACAAAACACGCTAAGACACAACATGCTAAAACACAACACGCTAAGACACAACACGCTAAGACACAACACGCTAAGACAAAACACGCTAACATGCTAAGACACAACACGCTAAGACAAAACACGCTAAGACACAACATGCTAAAACACAACACGCTAAGACACAACACGCTAAGACAAAACACGCTAAGACAAAACACGCTAAGACACAACACGCTAAGACACAACACGCTAAGACAAAACACGCTAAGACAAAACACGCTAAGACAAAACACGCTAAGACACAACACGCTAAGACAAAACACGCTAAGACAAAACACGCTAACATGCTAAGACACAACATGCTAAGACAAAACATGCTAAGACAAAACATGCTAACACGCTAAGGCATAACACGCTAAGACACAACACGCTAAGACAAAACACACTAAGACACAACACGCTAAGACACAACACGCTAAGACAAAACACGCTAAGACAAAACACGCTAAGACAAAACACGCTAAGACAAAACACGCTAACATGCTAAGACACAACATGCTAAGACAAAACACGCTAAGACAAAACACGCTAAGACAAAACACGCTAAGACAAAACACGCTAACATGCTAAGACACAACACGCTAAGACACAACACGCTAAGACACAACACGCTAACACGCTAAGACACAACACGCTAAGACAAAACACGCTAAGACAACACGCTAAGACAACACGCTAAGACAAAACACGCTAAGACAAAACACGCTAAGACAAAACACGCTAAGACAAAACACGCTAAGACACAACACGCTAAGACAAAACACGCTAACACGCTAAGACAAAACACGCTAAGACACAACACGCTAAGACACAACACGCTAAGACACAACACGCTAAGACAAAACACGCTAAGACAAAACACGCTAAGACAAAACACGCTAAGACACAACACGCTAAGACAAAACACGCTAAGACAAAACACGCTAAGACAAAACACGCTAAGACAAAACACGCTAAGACACAACACGCTAAGACACAACACGCTAACACGCTAAGACAAAACACGCTAAGACAAAACACGCTAAGACAAAACACGCTAAGGCAAAACACGCTAAGACACAACACGCTAAGACACAACACGCTAACACGCTAAGACAAAACACGCTAAGACAAAACACGCTAAGACAAAACACGCTAAGGCAAAACACGCTAAGACACAACACGCTAAGACACAACACGCTAACACGCTAAGACAAAACACGCTAAGACAAAACACGGTAAGACACAACACGCTAAGATACAACACGCTAAGACAAAACACGCTAAGACAAAACACGCTAAGACACAACACGCTAATACACAACACGCTAAGACAAAACACGCTAAGACAAAACACGCTAACATGCTAAGACACAACATGCTAAGACAAAACATGCTAAGACAAAACACGCTAAGATACAACATGCTAAGACACAACACGCTAAGACAAAACACGCTAAGGCAAAACACGCTAAGACACAACACGCTAACACGCTAAGACAAAACATGCTAGGACAAAACACGCTAAGACAAAACACGCTAAGACAAAACACGCTAAGACACAACACGCTAAGACAAAACACGCTAAGTCAAAACACGCTAACATGCTAAGACACAACATGCTAAGACAAAACACGCTAAGACAAAACACGCTAAGACAAAACACGCTAAGACACAACACGCTAAGACACAACACGCTAAGACACAACACGCTAAGACACAACACGCTAACACGCTAAGACAAAACACGCTAAGACAAAACACGCTAAGACAAAACACGCTAAGGCAAAACACGCTAAGACACAACACGCTAAGACACAACACGCTAACACGCTAAGACAAAACACGCTAAGACAAAACACGGTAAGACACAACACGCTAAGATACAACACGCTAAGACAAAACACGCTAAGACAAAACACGCTAAGACACAACACGCTAAGACACAACACGCTAAGACACAACACGCTAAGACACAACACGCTAAGACACAACACGCTAAGACACAACACGCTAAGAAACAACACGCTAAGACAAAACACGCTAAGACAAAACACGCTAAGACAAAACACGCTAAGACAAAACACGCTAACATGCTAAGACAAAACACGCTTAGACACAACACGCTAAGACAAAACACGCTAAGACAAAACACGCTAAGACAAAACACGCTAAGACAAAACACGCTAACATGCTAAGACACAACACGCTAAGACACAACACGCTAAGACACAACACGCTAAGACAAAACACGCTAAGACAAAACACGCTAAGACACAACACGCTAAGACACAACACGCTAAGACACAACACGCTAAGACAAAACACGCTAAGACAAAACACGCTAAGACACAACACGCTAAGACAAAACACGCTAAGACAAAACACGCTAACATGCTAAGACACAACACGCTAAGACAAAACACGCTAAGACAAAACACGCTAAGACACAACACGCTAAGACACAACACGCTAAGACACAACACGCTAAGATAAAACACGCTAAGACACAACACGCTAAGACACAACACGCTAAGACACAACACGCTAAGACACAACACGCTAAGACACAACACGCTAACACGCTAAGACAAAACACGCTAAGACAAAACACGCTAAGACACAAAACGCTAAGACAAAACACGCTAAGACAAAACACGCTAAGACACAACACGCTAAGACACAACACGCTAAGACAAAACACGCTAAGACAAAACACGCTAAGACAAAACACGCTAAGACACAACACGCTAAGACACAACACGCTAAGACACAACACGCTAAGATAAAACACGCTAAGACACAACACGCTAAGACACAACACGCTAAGACACAACACGCTAAGACACAACACGCTAAGACACAACACGCTAAGACACAACACGCTAACACGCTAAGACAAAACTTGCTAAGACAAAACACGCTAAGACACAAAACGCTAAGACAAAACACGCTAAGACAAAACACGCTAAGACACAACACGCTAAGACACAACACGCTAAGACAAAACACGCTAAGACAAAACACGCTAAGACACAACACGCTAAGACACAACACGCTAAGACAAAACACGCTAAGACACAACACGCTAAGACAAAACACGCTAAGACAACACGCTAAGACAACACGCTAAGACAAAACACGCTAAGACAAAACACGCTAAGACACAACACGCTAAGACAAAACACGCTAAGACACAACACGCTAAGACAAAACACGCTAAGACACAACACGCTAAGACACAACACACTAAGACAAAACACGCTAAGACAACACGCTAAGACACAACACGCTAAGACACAACACGCTAAGACACAACACGCTAAGACAACACGCTAAGACACAACACGCTAAGACAAAACACGCTAAGACACAACACGCTAAGACAAAACACGCTAAGACACAACACGCTAAGACACAACACGCTAAGACAAAACACGCTAAGACACAACACGCTAAGACACAACACGCTAAGACACAACACGCTAAGACAAAACACGCTAACATGCTAAGACACAACACGCTAAGACAAAACACGCTAAGACAAAACACGCTAAGACAAAACACGCTAAGACACAACATGCTAAGACACAACACGCTAAGACACAACACGCTAAGACACAACACGCTAACACGCTAAGACAAAACACGCTAAGACAAAACACGCTAAGACACAACACGCTAAGACACAACACGCTAAGACACAACATGCTAAGACACAACACGCTAAGACACAACACGCTAAGACAAAACACGCTAAGACACAACACGCTAAGACACAACACGCTAACACGCTAAGACAAAATACGCTAAGACAAAACACGCTAAGACAAAACACGCTAAGACAACACGCTAAGACACAACACGCTAAGACAAAACACGCTAAGACAAAACACGCTAAGACACAACACGCTAAGACACAACACGCTAACACGCTAAGACAAAACACGCTAAGACACAACACGCTAAGACACAACACGCTAAGACAAAACACGCTAAGACACAACACGCTAAGACACAACACGCTAACACGCTAACACGCTAAGACAAAACACGCTAAGACACAACACGCTAAGACACAACACGCTAAGACAAAACACGCTAAGACACAACACGCTAAGACACAACACGCTAACACGCTAAGACAAAACACGCTAAGACAAAACACGCTAAGACAAAACACGCTAAGGCAAAACACGCTAAGACACAACACGCTAAGACACAACACGCTAACACGCTAAGACAAAACACGCTAAGACAAAACACGCTAAGACAAAACACGCTAAGGCAAAACACGCTAAGACACAACACGCTAAGACACAACACGCTAACACGCTAAGACAAAACACGCTAAGACAAAACACGGTAAGACACAACACGCTAAGATACAACACGCTAAGACAAAACACGCTAAGACAAAACACGCTAAGACACAACACGCTAATACACAACACGCTAAGACAAAACACGCTAAGACAAAACACGCTAACATGCTAAGACACAACATGCTAAGACAAAACATGCTAAGACAAAACACGCTAAGATACAACATGCTAAGACACAACACGCTAAGACAAAACACGCTAAGGCAAAACACGCTAAGACAAAACACGCTAAGACACAACACGCTAACACGCTAAGACAAAACATGCTAGGACAAAACACGCTAAGACAAAACACGCTAAGACAAAACACGCTAAGACACAACACGCTAAGACAAAACACGCTAAGTCAAAACACGCTAACATGCTAAGACACAACATGCTAAGACAAAACACGCTAAGACAAAACACGCTAAGACAAAACACGCTAAGACACAACACGCTAAGACACAACACGCTAAGACACAACACGCTAACACGCTAAGACAAAACACGCTAAGACAAAACACGCTAAGACAAAACACGCTAAGGCAAAACACGCTAAGACACAACACGCTAAGACACAACACGCTAACACGCTAAGACAAAACACGCTAAGACAAAACACGGTAAGACACAACACGCTAAGATACAACACGCTAAGACAAAACACGCTAAGACAAAACACGCTAAGACACAACACGCTAAGACACAACACGCTAAGACACAACACGCTAAGACACAACACGCTAAGACACAACACGCTAAGACACAACACGCTAAGAAACAACACGCTAAGACAAAACACGCTAAGACAAAACACGCTAAGACAAAACACGCTAAGACAAAACACGCTAACATGCTAAGACAAAACACGCTTAGACACAACACGCTAAGACAAAACACGCTAAGACAAAACACGCTAAGACAAAACACGCTAAGACAAAACACGCTAACATGCTAAGACACAACACGCTAAGACACAACACGCTAAGACACAACACGCTAAGACAAAACACGCTAAGACAAAACACGCTAAGACACAACACGCTAAGACACAACACGCTAAGACACAACACGCTAAGATAAAACACGCTAAGACACAACACGCTAAGACACAACACGCTAAGACACAACACGCTAAGACACAACACGCTAAGACACAACACGCTAACACGCTAAGACAAAACACGCTAAGACAAAACACGCTAAGACACAAAACGCTAAGACAAAACACGCTAAGACAAAACACGCTAAGACACAACACGCTAAGACACAACACGCTAAGACAAAACACGCTAAGACAAAACACGCTAAGACAAAACACGCTAAGACACAACACTCTAAGACACAACACGCTAAGACACAACACGCTAAGATAAAACACGCTAAGACACAACACGCTAAGACACAACACGCTAAGACACAACACGCTAAGACACAACACGCTAAGACACAACACGCTAACACGCTAAGACAAAACTTGCTAAGACAAAACACGCTAAGACACAAAACGCTAAGACAAAACACGCTAAGACAAAACACGCTAAGACACAACACGCTAAGACACAACACGCTAAGACAAAACACGCTAAGACAAAACACGCTAAGACACAACACGCTAAGACACAACACGCTAAGACAAAACACGCTAAGACACAACACGCTAAGACAAAACACGCTAAGACAACACGCTAAGACAACACGCTAAGACAAAACACGCTAAGACAAAACACGCTAAGACACAACACGCTAAGACAAAACACGCTAAGACACAACACGCTAAGACAAAACACGCTAAGACACAACACGCTAAGACACAACACGCTAAGACAAAACACGCTAAGACAACACGCTAAGACACAACACGCTAAGACACAACACGCTAAGACACAACACGCTAAGACAACACGCTAAGACACAACACGCTAAGACAAAACACGCTAAGACACAACACGCTAAGACAAAACACGCTAAGACACAACACGCTAAGACACAACACGCTAAGACAAAACACGCTAAGACACAACACGCTAAGACACAACACGCTAAGACACAACACGCTAAGACAAAACACGCTAACATGCTAAGACACAACACGCTAAGACAAAACACGCTAAGACAAAACACGCTAAGACAAAACACGCTAAGACACAACATGCTAAGACACAACACGCTAAGACACAACACGCTAAGACACAACACGCTAACACGCTAAGACAAAACACGCTAAGACAAAACACGCTAAGACACAACACGCTAAGACACAACACGCTAAGACACAACACGCTAAGACACAACACGCTAAGACACAACACGCTAAGACAAAACACGCTAAGACACAACACGCTAAGACACAACACGCTAACACGCTAAGACAAAATACGCTAAGACAAAACACGCTAAGACAAAACACGCTAAGACAACACGCTAAGACACAACACGCTAAGACAAAACACGCTAAGACAAAACACGCTAAGACACAACACGCTAAGACACAACACGCTAACACGCTAAGACAAAACACGCTAAGACACAACACGCTAAGACACAACACGCTAAGACAAAACACGCTAAGACACAACACGCTAAGACACAACACGCTAACACGCTAACACGCTAAGACAAAACACGCTAAGACACAACACGCTAAGACACAACACGCTAAGACAAAACACGCTAAGACACAACACGCTAAGACAAAACACGCTAAGACAAAACACGCTAAGACAAAACACGCTAAGACAAAACACGCTAAGACACAACACGCTAAGACAAAACACGCTAAGAAAAAACACGCTAAGACACAACACGCTAAGACAAAACACGCTAAGACAAAACACGCTAAGACACAACACGCTAAGTCAAAACACGCTAAGACACAACACGCTAAGACAAAACACGCTAAGACACAACACGCTAAGACACAACACGCTGAGTCAAAACACGCTAAGACAAAACACGCTAAGACAAAACACGCTAACATGCTAAGACACAACATGCTAAGACAAAACACGCTAAGACAAAACACGCTAACATGCTAAGACACAACACGCTAAGACACAACACGCTAAGACACAACATGCTAAGACACAACACGCTAACACGCTAAGACAAAACACGCTAAGACAAAACATGGTAAGACACAACACGCTAAGATACAACACGCTAAGACAAAACACACTAAGACAAAACACGCTAAGACAAAACACGCTAAGACACAACACGCTAAGACACAACACGCTAAGACACAACACGCTAAGACAACACGCTAAGACACAACACGCTAAGACAAAACACGCTAAGACAAAACACGCTAAGACAAAACACGCTAAGACAAAACACGCTAACATGCTAAGACACAACACGCTAAGACAAAACACGCTAAGACAAAACACGCTAAGACAAAACACGCTAAGACACAACACGCTAACATGCTAAGACACAACACGCTAAGACAAAACACGCTAAGACACAACACGCTAAGACACAACACGCTAAGACACAACACGCTAACACGCTAAGACAAAACACGCTAAGACACAACACGCTAAGACAAAACACGTTAAGACACAAAACGCTAAGACAAAACACGCTAAGACAAAACACGCTAAGACACAACACGCTAAGACACAACACGCTAAGACAAAACACGCTAAGACAAAACACGCTAAGACAAAACACGCTAAGACACAACACGCTAAGACACAACACGCTAACACGCTAAGACAAAACACGCTAAGACAAAACACGCTAAGACAACACGCTAAGACAACACGCTAAGACAAAACACGCTAAGACAAAACACGCTAAGACACAACACGCTAAGACAAAACACGCTAAGACACAACACGCTAAGACACAACACGCTAACACGCTAAGACAAAACACGCTAAGACAAAACACGCTAAGACACAACATGCTAAAACACAACACGCTAAGACACAACACGCTAAGACAAAACACGCTAAGACAAAACACGCTAAGACAAAACACGCTAACATGCTAAGACACAACACGCTAAGACAAAACACGCTAAGACACAACATGCTAAAACACAACACGCTAAGACACAACACGCTAAGACAAAACACGCTAAGACAAAACACGCTAAGACAACACGCTAAGACACAACACGCTAAGACAAAACACGCTAAGACAAAACACGCTAAGACAAAACACGCTAAGACACAACACGCTAAGACAAAACACGCTAAGACAAAACACGCTAACATGCTAAGACACAACATGCTAAGACAAAACATGCTAAGACAAAACATGCTAACACGCTAAGGCATAACACGCTAAGACACAACACGCTAAGACAAAACACACTAAGACACAACACGCTAAGACACAACACGCTAAGACAAAACACGCTAAGACAAAACACGCTAAGACAAAACACGCTAAGACAAAACACGCTAACATGCTAAGACACAACATGCTAAGACAAAACACGCTAAGACAAAACACGCTAAGACAAAACACGCTAAGACAAAACACGCTAACATGCTAAGACACAACACGCTAAGACACAACACGCTAAGACACAACACGCTAACACGCTAAGACACAACACGCTAAGACAAAACACGCTAAGACAACACGCTAAGACAACACGCTAAGACAAAACACGCTAAGACAAAACACGCTAAGACAAAACACGCTAAGACAAAACACGCTAAGACACAACACGCTAAGACAAAACACGCTAACACGCTAAGACAAAACACGCTAAGACACAACACGCTAAGACACAACACGCTAAGACACAACACGCTAAGACACAACACGCTAAGACACAACACGCTAACACGCTAAGATAAAACACGCTAAGACAAAACACGCTAAGACAAAACACGCTAACACGCTAAGACAAAACACGCTAAGACAAAACACGCTAAGACAAAACACGCTAAGGCAAAACACGCTAAGACACAACACGCTAAGACACAACACGCTAACACGCTAAGACAAAACACGCTAAGACAAAACACGGTAAGACACAACACGCTAAGATACAACACGCTAAGACAAAACACGCTAAGACAAAACACGCTAAGACACAACACGCTAAGACACAACACGCTAAGACAAAACACGCTAAGACAAAACACGCTAACATGCTAAGACACAACATGCTAAGACAAAACATGCTAAGACAAAACACGCTAAGATACAACATGCTAAGACACAACACGCTAAGACAAAACACGCTAAGGCAAAACACGCTAAGACAAAACACGCTAAGACACAACACGCTAACACGCTAAGACAAAACATGCTAGGACAAAACACGCTAAGACAAAACACGCTAAGACAAAACACGCTAAGACACAACACGCTAAGACAAAACACGCTAAGTCAAAACACGCTAACATGCTAAGACACAACATGCTAAGACAAAACACGCTAAGACAAAACACGCTAAGACAAAACACGCTAAGACACAACACGCTAAGACACAACACGCTAAGACACAACACGCTAACACGCTAAGACAAAACACGCTAAGACAAAACACGCTAAGACAAAACACGCTAAGACAAAACACGCTAAGACAAAACACGCTAAGACACAACACGCTAAGACAAAACACGCTAAGACAAAACACGCTAAGACAAAACACGCTAAGACAAAACACGCTAAGACACAACACGCTAAGACACAACACGCTAACACGCTAAGACAAAACACGCTAAGACAAAACACGCTAAGACAAAACACGCTAAGGCAAAACACGCTAAGACACAACACGCTAAGACACAACACGCTAACACGCTAAGATAAAACACGCTAAGACAAAACACGCTAAGACAAAACACGCTAACACGCTAAGACAAAACACGCTAAGACACAACACGCTAACACGCTAAGATAAAACACGCTAAGACAAAACACGCTAAGACAAAACACGCTAACACGCTAAGACAAAACACGCTAAGACAAAACACGCTAAGACAAAACACGCTAAGGCAAAACACGCTAAGACACAACACGCTAAGACACAACACGCTAACACGCTAAGACAAAACACGCTAAGACAAAACACGGTAAGACACAACACGCTAAGATACAACACGCTAAGACAAAACACGCTAAGACAAAACACGCTAAGACAAAACACGCTAAGACACAACACGCTAAGACACAACACGCTAAGACAAAACACGCTAAGACAAAACACGCTAACATGCTAAGACACAACATGCTAAGACAAAACATGCTAAGACAAAACACGCTAAGATACAACATGCTAAGACACAACACGCTAAGACAAAACACGCTAAGGCAAAACACGCTAAGACAAAACACGCTAAGACACAACACGCTAACACGCTAAGACAAAACATGCTAGGACAAAACACGCTAAGACAAAACACGCTAAGACAAAACACGCTAAGACACAACACGCTAAGACAAAACACGCTAAGTCAAAACACGCTAACATGCTAAGACACAACATGCTAAGACAAAACACGCTAAGACAAAACACGCTAAGACAAAACACGCTAAGACAAAACACGCTAAGACACAACATGCTAAGACACAACACGCTAAGACACAACACGCTAAGACACAACACGCTAACACGCTAAGACAAAACACGCTAAGACAAAACACGCTAAGACAAAACACGCTAAGGCAAAACACGCTAAGACACAACACGCTAAGACACAACACGCTAACACGCTAAGACAAAACACGCTAAGACAAAACACGGTAAGACACAACACGCTAAGATACAACACGCTAAGACAAAACACGCTAAGACAAAACACGCTAAGACACAACACGCTAAGACACAACACGCTAAGACACAACACGCTAAGACACAACACGCTAAGACACAACACGCTAAGACACAACACGCTAAGAAACAACACGCTAAGACAAAACACGCTAAGACAAAACACGCTAAGACAAAACACGCTAAGACAAAACACGCTAACATGCTAAGACAAAACACGCTTAGACACAACACGCTAAGACAAAACACGCTAAGACAAAACACGCTAAGACAAAACACGCTAAGACAAAACACGCTAACATGCTAAGACACAACACGCTAAGACACAACACGCTAAGACACAACACGCTAAGACACAACACGCTAAGACAAAACACGCTAAGACACAACACGCTAAGACACAACACGCTAAGACACAACACGCTAAGACAAAACACGCTAAGACAAAACACGCTAAGACACAACACGCTAAGACAAAACACGCTAAGACAAAACACGCTAACATGCTAAGACACAACACGCTAAGACAAAACACGCTAAGACAAAACACGCTAAGACACAACACGCTAAGACACAACACGCTAAGACACAACACGCTAAGATAAAACACGCTAAGACACAACACGCTAAGACACAACACGCTAAGACACAACACGCTAAGACACAACACGCTAAGACACAACACGCTAACACGCTAAGACAAAACACGCTAAGACAAAACACGCTAAGACACAAAACGCTAAGACAAAACACGCTAAGACAAAACACGCTAAGACACAACACGCTAAGACACAACACGCTAAGACAAAACACGCTAAGACAAAACACGCTAAGACACAACACGCTAAGACACAACACGCTAAGACACAACACGCTAAGACACAACACGCTAAGATAAAACACGCTAAGACACAACACGCTAAGACACAACACGCTAAGACACAACACGCTAAGACACAACACGCTAACACGCTAAGACAAAACTTGCTAAGACAAAACACGCTAAGACACAAAACGCTAAGACAAAACACGCTAAGACAAAACACGCTAAGACACAACACGCTAAGACACAACACGCTAAGACAAAACACGCTAAGACAAAACACGCTAAGACACAACACGCTAAGACACAACACGCTAAGACAAAACACGCTAAGACACAACACGCTAAGACAAAACACGCTAAGACACAACACGCTAAGACAAAACACGCTAAGACACAACACGCTAAGACACAACACGCTAAGACACAACACGCTAAGACAAAACACGCTAAGACACAACACGCTAAGACACAACACGCTAAGACACAACACGCTAAGACACAACACGCTAAGACACAACACGCTAAGACAAAACACGCTAAGACAAAACACGCTAACATGCTAAGACACAACACGCTAAGACAAAACACGCTAAGACAAAACACGCTAAGACAAAACACGCTAAGACACAACATGCTAAGACACAACACGCTAAGACACAACACGCTAAGACACAACACGCTAACACGCTAAGACAAAACACGCTAAGACAAAACACGCTAAGACACAACACGCTAAGACACAACACGCTAAGACACAACACGCTAAGACACAACACGCTAAGACACAACACGCTAAGACACAACACGCTAACACGCTAAGACAAAATACGCTAAGACAAAACACACTAAGACAAAACACGCTAAGACAACACGCTAAGACACAACACGCTAAGACAAAACACGCTAAGACAAAACACGCTAAGACACAACACGCTAAGACACAACACGCTAACACGCTAAGACAAAACACGCTAAGACACAACACGCTAAGACACAACACGCTAAGACAAAACACGCTAGAACAACACGCTAAGACAAAACACGCTAAGACAAAACACGCTAAGACACAACACGCTAAGACAAAACACGCTAACACGCTAACACGCTAAGACAAAACACGCTAAGACACAACACGCTAAGACACAACACGCTAAGACAAAACACGCTAAGACACAACACGCTAAGACAAAACACGCTAAGACAAAACACGCTAAGACAAAACACGCTAAGACAAAACACGCTAAGACACAACACGCTAAGACAAAACACGCTAAGAAAAAACACGCTAAGACACAACACGCTAAGACAAAACACGCTAAGACAAAACACGCTAAGACACAACACGCTAAGTCAAAACACGCTAAGACAAAACACGCTAAGACAAAACACGCTAACATGCTAAGACACAACATGCTAAGACAAAACATGCTAAGACAAAACATGCTAACACGCTAAGACATAACACGCTAAGACACAACACACTAAGACAAAACACGCTAAGACAAAACACGCTAAGACAAAACACGCTAAGACAAAACACGCTAAGACACAACACGCTAAGACAAAACACGCTAAGACAAAACACGCTAAGACAAAACATTCTAAGACACAACACGCTAAGACACAACACGCTAAGACACAACACGCTAAGACAAAACACGCTAAGACACAACACGCTAAGATACAACACGCTAAGACACAACACGCTAAGACACAACACGCTAAGACAAAACACGCTAAGACAAAACACGCTAACATGCTAAGACACAACATGCTAAGACAAAACATGCTAAGACAAAACACGCTAAGATACAACATGCTAAGACACAACACGCTAAGACAAAACACGCTAAGGCAAAACACGCTAAGACAAAACACGCTAAGACAAAACACGCTAAGACACAACACGCTAACACGCTAAGACAAAACATGCTAGGACAAAACACGCTAAGACAAAACACGCTAAGACACAACACGCTAAGACAAAACACGCTAAGACAAAACACGCTAACATGCTAAGACACAACATGCTAAGACAAAACACGCTAAGACAAAACACGCTAAGACAAAACACGCTAAGATACAACACGCTAAGACACAACACGCTAAGACACAACACGCTAAGACACAACACGCTAAGACACAACACGCTAACACGCTAAGACAAAACACGCTAAGACAAAACACGCTAAGACAAAACACGCTAAGGCAAAACACGCTAAGACACAACACGCTAAGACACAACACGCTAACACGCTAAGATAAAACACGCTAAGACAAAACACGGTAAGACACAACACGCTAAGATACAACACGCTAAGACAAAACACGCTAAGACACAACACGCTAACACGCTAAGACAAAACATGCTAGGACAAAACACGCTAAGACAAAACACGCTAAGACACAACACGCTAAGACAAAACACGCTAAGACAAAACACGCTAACATGCTAAGACACAACACGCTAAGACAAAACACGCTAAGACAAAACACGCTAAGACAAAACACGCTAAGATACAACATGCTAAGACACAACACGCTAAGACACAACACGCTAAGACACAACACGCTAACACGCTAAGACAAAACACGCTAAGACAAAACACGCTAAGACAAAACACGCTAAGGCAAAACACGCTAAGACACAACACGCTAAGACACAACACGCTAACACGCTAAGACAAAACACGCTAAGACAAAACACGGTAAGACAACACGCTAAGATACAACACGCTAAGACACAACACGCTAAGACACAACACGCTAAGACACAACACGCTAAGAAACAACACGCTAAGACAAAACACGCTAAGACAAAACACGCTAAGACAAAACACGCTAAGACAAAACACGCTAACATGCTAAGACAAAACACGCTTAGACACAACACGCTAAGACAAAACACGCTAAGACAAAACACGCTAACACGCTAAGACACAACACGCTAAGACACAACACGCTAAGACAAAACACGCTAAGACAAAACACGCTAAGACAAAACACGCTAAGACAAAACATGCTAAGACACAACACGCTAAGACACAACACGCTAAGACACAACACGCTAAGACAAAACACGCTAAGACACAACACGCTAAGACAACACGCTAAGACAAAACACGCTAACATGCTAAGACACAACACGCTAAGACAAAACACGCTAAGACAAAACACGCTAAGACAAAACACGCTAAGACAAAACATGCTAAGACACAACACGCTAAGACACAACACGCTAAGATAAAACACGCTAAGACACAACACGCTAAGACACAACACGCTAAGACACAACACGCTAAGACACAACACGCTAAGACACAACACGCTAAGACACAACACGCTAACACGCTAAGACAAAATACGCTAAGACAAAACACGCTAAGACACAACACGCTAAGACACAACACGCTAAGACAAAACACGCTAAGACAAAACACGCTAAGACACAACACGCTAAGACACAACACGCTAAGACAAAACACGCTAAGACAAAACACGCTAAGACAAAACACGCTAAGACACAACACGCTAAGACACAACACGCTAACACGCTAAGACACAACACGCTAAGACAAAACACGCTAAGACAACACGCTAAGACAACACGCTAAGACAAAACACGCTAAGACAAAACACGCTAAGACAAAACACGCTAAGACAAAACACGCTAAGACACAACACGCTAAGACAAAACACGCTAACACGCTAAGACAAAACACGCTAAGACACAACACGCTAAGACACAACACGCTAAGACACAACACGCTAAGACACAACACGCTAAGACAAAACACGCTAAGACAAAACACGCTAAGACACAACACGCTAAGACAAAACACGCTAAGACAAAACACGCTAAGACAAAACACGCTAAGACACAACACGCTAAGACAAAACACGCTAAGACAAAACACGCTAAGACACAACACGCTAAGACAAAACACGCTAAGACAAAACACGCTAAGACACAACACGCTAAGTCAAAACACGCTAAGACAAAACACGCTAAGACAAAACACGCTAACATGCTAAGACACAACATGCTAAGACAAAACATGCTAAGACAAAACATGCTAACACGCTAAGACATAACACGCTAAGACAAAACACGCTAAGACAAAACACGCTAAGACACAACACGCTAAGACACAACACGCTAAGACAAAACACGCTAAGACAAAACACGCTAAGACACAACACGCTAACACGCTAAGACAAAACACGCTAAGACAAAACACGCTAAGACAAAACACGCTAAGACACAACACGCTAAAACACAACACGCTAAGACAATCACGCTAAGACAAAACACGCTAAGACAAAACACGCTAAGACACAACACGCTAAGACAAAACACGCTAAGACAAAACACGCTAAGACACAACACGCTAAGACACAACACGCTAAGACAAAACACGCTAAGACAAAACACGCTAAGACACAACACGCTAAGACAAAACACGCTAAGACAAAACACGCTAAGACACAACACGCTAAGTCAAAACACGCTAAGACAAAACACGCTAAGACAAAACACGCTAACATGCTAAGACACAACATGCTAAGACAAAACATGCTAAGACAAAACATGCTAACACGCTAAGACAAAACACGCTAAGACACAACACTCTAAGACACAACACGCTAAGACACAACACGCTAAGACACAACACGCTAAGACAACATGCTAAGACAAAACACGCTAAGACAAAACACGCTAAGACAAAACACGCTAAGACAAAACACGCTAACATGCTAAGACACAACACGCTAAGACACAACACGCTAAGACAAAACACGCTAAGTCAAAACACGCTAACATGCTAAGACACAACATGCTAAGACAAAACACGCTAAGACAAAACACGCTAAGACAAAACACGCTAAGACAAAACACGCTAAGACACAACATGCTAAGACACAACACGCTAAGACACAACACGCTAAGACACAACACGCTAACACAAAACACGCTAAGACAAAACACGCTAAGACAAAACACGCTAAGGCAAAACACGCTAAGACACAACACGCTAAGACACAACACGCTAACACGCTAAGACAAAACACGCTAAGACAAAACACGGTAAGACACAACACGCTAAGATACAACACGCTAAGACAAAACACGCTAAGACAAAACACGCTAAGACACAACACGCTAAGACACAACACGCTAAGACACAACACGCTAAGACACAACACGCTAAGACACAACACGCTAAGACACAACACGCTAAGAAACAACACGCTAAGACAAAACACGCTAAGACAAAACACGCTAAGACAAAACACGCTAAGACAAAACACGCTAACATGCTAAGACAAAACACGCTTAGACACAACACGCTAAGACAAAACACGCTAAGACAAAACACGCTAAGACAAAACACGCTAAGACAAAACACGCTAACATGCTAAGACACAACACGCTAAGACAAAACACGCTAAGACACAACACGCTAAGACAAAACACGCTAAGACAAAACACGCTAAGACACAACACGCTAAGACACAACACGCTAAGACACAACACGCTAAGACAAAACACGCTAAGACAAAACACGCTAAGACACAACACGCTAAGACAAAACACGGTAAGACAAAACACGCTAACATGCTAAGACACAACACGCTAAGACAAAACACGCTAAGACAAAACACGCTAAGACACAACACGCTAAGACACAACACGCTAAGACACAACACGCTAAGATAAAACACGCTAAGACACAACACGCTAAGACACAACACGCTAAGACACAACACGCTAAGACACAACACGCTAAGACACAACACGCTAACACGCTAAGACAAAACACGCTAAGACAAAACACGCTAAGACACAAAACGCTAAGACAAAACACGCTAAGACAAAACACGCTAAGACACAACACGCTAAGACACAACACGCTAAGACAAAACACGCTAAGACAAAACACGCTAAGACAAAACACGCTAAGACACAACACGCTAAGACACAACACGCTAAGACACAACACGCTAAGATAAAACACGCTAAGACACAACACGCTAAGACACAACACGCTAAGACACAACACGCTAAGACACAACACGCTAAGACACAACACGCTAACACGCTAAGACAAAACTTGCTAAGACAAAACACGCTAAGACACAAAACGCTAAGACAAAACACGCTAAGACAAAACACGCTAAGACACAACACGCTAAGACACAACACGCTAAGACAAAACACGCTAAGACAAAACACGCTAAGACACAACACGCTAAGACACAACACGCTAAGACAAAACACGCTAAGACACAACACGCTAAGACAAAACACGCTAAGACAACACGCTAAGACAACACGCTAAGACAAAACACGCTAAGACAAAACACGCTAAGACACAACACGCTAAGACAAAACACGCTAAGACACAACACGCTAAGACAAAACACGCTAAGACACAACACGCTAAGACACAACACGCTAAGACAAAACACGCTAAGACACAACACGCTAAGACAAAACACGCTAAGACACAACACGCTAAGACACAACACGCTAAGACACAACACGCTAAGACACAACACGCTAAGACAACACGCTAAGACACAACACGCTAAGACAAAACACGCTAAGACAAAACACGCTAACATGCTAAGACAAAACACGCTAAGACAAAACACGCTAAGACAAAACACGCTAAGACAAAACACGCTAAGACACAACATGCTAAGACACAACACGCTAAGACACAACACGCTAAGACACAACACGCTAACACGCTAAGACAAAACACGCTAAGACAAAACACGCTAAGACAAAACACGCTAAGACACAACACGCTAAGACACAACACGCTAAGACACAACACGCTAAGACACAACACGCTAAGACACAACACGCTAAGACAAAACACGCTAAGACACAACACGCTAAGACACAACACGCTAACACGCTAAGACAAAATACGCTAAGACAAAACACGCTAAGACAAAACACGCTAAGACAACACGCTAAGACACAACACGCTAAGACAAAACACGCTAAGACAAAACACGCTAAGACACAACACGCTAAGACACAACACGCTAACACGCTAAGACAAAACACGCTAAGACACAACACGCTAAGACACAACACGCTAAGACAAAACACGCTAGAACAACACGCTAAGACAAAACACGCTAAGACAAAACACGCTAAGAAACAACACGCTAAGACAAAACACGCTAACACGCTAACACGCTAAGACAAAACACGCTAAGACACAACACGCTAAGACACAACACGCTAAGACAAAACACGCTAAGACACAACACGCTAAGACAAAACACGCTAAGACAAAACACGCTAAGACAAAACACGCTAAGACACAACACGCTAAGACAAAACACGCTAAGAAAAAACACGCTAAGACACAACACGCTAAGACAAAACACGCTAAGACAAAACACGCTAAGACACAACACGCTAAGTCAAAACACGCTAAGACAAAACACGCTAAGACAAAACACGCTAACATGCTAAGACACAACATGCTAAGACAAAACATGCTAAGACAAAACATGCTAAGACACAACACGCTAAGACACAACACGCTAACACGCTAAGACAAAACTTGCTAAGACAAAACACGCTAAGACACAAAACGCTAAGACAAAACACGCTAAGACAAAACACGCTAAGACACAACACGCTAAGACACAACACGCTAAGACAAAACACGCTAAGACAAAACACGCTAAGACACAACACGCTAAGACACAACACGCTAAGACAAAACACGCTAAGACACAACACGCTAAGACAAAACACGCTAAGACAACACGCTAAGACAACACGCTAAGACAAAACACGCTAAGACAAAACACGCTAAGACACAACACGCTAAGACAAAACACGCTAAGACACAACACGCTAAGACAAAACACGCTAAGACACAACACGCTAAGACACAACACGCTAAGACACAACACGCTAAGACAAAACACGCTAAGACACAACACGCTAAGACACAACACGCTAAGACACAACACGCTAAGACACAACACGCTAAGACACAACACGCTAAGACACAACACGCTAAGACAAAACACGCTAAGACAAAACACGCTAACATGCTAAGACACAACACGCTAAGACAAAACACGCTAAGACAAAACACGCTAAGACAAAACACGCTAAGACACAACATGCTAAGACACAACACGCTAAGACACAACACGCTAAGACACAACACGCTAACACGCTAAGACAAAACACGCTAAGACAAAACACGCTAAGACACAACACGCTAAGACACAACACGCTAAGACACAACACGCTAAGACACAACACGCTAAGACACAACACGCTAAGACAAAACACGCTAAGACACAACACGCTAAGACACAACACGCTAACACGCTAAGACAAAATACGCTAAGACAAAACACACTAAGACAAAACACGCTAAGACAACACGCTAAGACACAACACGCTAAGACAAAACACGCTAAGACAAAACACGCTAAGACACAACACGCTAAGACACAACACGCTAACACGCTAAGACAAAACACGCTAAGACACAACACGCTAAGACACAACACGCTAAGACAAAACACGCTAGAACAACACGCTAAGACAAAACACGCTAAGACAAAACACGCTAAGACACAACACGCTAAGACAAAACACGCTAACACGCTAACACGCTAAGACAAAACACGCTAAGACACAACACGCTAAGACACAACACGCTAAGACAAAACACGCTAAGACACAACACGCTAAGACAAAACACGCTAAGACAAAACACGCTAAGACAAAACACGCTAAGACAAAACACGCTAAGACACAACACGCTAAGACAAAACACGCTAAGAAAAAACACGCTAAGACACAACACGCTAAGACAAAACACGCTAAGACAAAACACGCTAAGACACAACACGCTAAGTCAAAACACGCTAAGACAAAACACGCTAAGACAAAACACGCTAACATGCTAAGACACAACATGCTAAGACAAAACATGCTAAGACAAAACATGCTAACACGCTAAGACATAACACGCTAAGACACAACACACTAAGACAAAACACGCTAAGACAAAACACGCTAAGACAAAACACGCTAAGACAAAACACGCTAAGACAAAACACGCTAACATGCTAAGACACAACACGCTAAGACACAACACGCTAAGACACAACATGCTAAGACACAACACGCTAACACGCTAAGACAAAACACGCCAAGACAAAACACGCTAAGACAAAACACGCTAACATGCTAAGACACAACATGCTAAGACAAAACACGCTAAGACAAAACACGCTAAGACAAAACACGCTAAGACAAAACACGCTAACATGCTAAGACACAACACGCTAAGACACAACACGCTAAGACACAACATGCTAAGACACAACACGCTAACACGCTAAGACAAAACACGCTAAGACAAAACATGGTAAGACACAACACGCTAAGATACAACACGCTAAGACAAAACACACTAAGACAAAACACGCTAAGACAAAACACGCTAAGACACAACACGCTAAGACACAACACGCTAAGACACAACACGCTAAGACAACACGCTAAGACACAACACGCTAAGACAAAACACGCTAAGACAAAACACGCTAAGACAAAACACGCTAACATGCTAAGACACAACACGCTAAGACAAAACACGCTAAGACACAACACGCTAAGACACAACACGCTAAGACACAACACGCTAACACGCTAAGACAAAACACGCTAAGACACAACACGCTAAGACACAACACGCTAAGACACAACACGCTAAGACACAACACGCTAAGACACAACACGCTAAGACACAACACACTAAGATAAAACACGCTAAGATAAAACACGCTAAGACACAACACGCTAAGACACAACACGCTAAGACACAACACGCTAAGACACAACACGCTAAGACACAACACGCTAACACGCTAAGACAAAATACGCTAAGACAAAACACGCTAAGACACAACACGCTAAGACACAACACGCTAAGACAAAATACGCTAAGACAAAAAACCCTAAGACACAACACGCTAAGACACAACACGCTAAGACAAAACACGCTAAGACACAACACGCTAAGACACAACACGCTAACACGCTAAGACAAAACACGCTAAGACACAACACGCTAAGACACAACACGCTAAGACACAACACGCTAAGACAAAACACGCTAAGACAAAACACGCTAAGACACAACACGCTAAGACACAACACGCTAAGACAAAACACGCTAAGACACAACACGCTAAGACACAACACGCTAACACGCTAAGACAAAACACGCTAAGACACAACACGCTAAGACACAACACGCTAAGACAAAACACGCTAAGACAACACGCTAAGACAAAACACGCTAAGACAAAACACGCTAAGACACAACACGCTAAGACAAAACACGCTAAGACACAACAGGCTAAGACACAACACGCTAACACGCTAAGACAAAACACGCTAAGACAAAACACGCTAAGACACAACATGCTAAAACACAACACGCTAAGACACAACACGCTAAGACAAAACACGCTAAGACAAAACACGCTAAGACAACACGCTAAGACAAAACACGCTAAGACAAAACACGCTAAGACAAAACACGCTAAGACACAACACGCTAAGACAAAACACGCTAAGACAAAACACGCTAAGACACAACACGCTAAGACACAACACGCTAAGACAAAACACGCTAAGACAAAACACGCTAAGACACAACACGCTAAGACAAAACACGCTAAGACAAAACACGCTAAGACACAACACGCTAAGTCAAAACACGCTAAGACAAAACACGCTAAGACAAAACACGCTAACATGCTAAGACACAACATGCTAAGACAAAACATGCTAAGACAAAACATGCTAACACGCTAAGACATAACACGCTAAGACACAACACACTAAGACAAAACACGCTAAGACACAACACTCTAAGACACAACACGCTAAGACAAAACACGCTAAGACAAAACACGCTAAGACAAAACACGCTAAGACACAACACGCTAAGACAAAACACGCTAAGACAAAACACGCTAAGACAAAACATGCTAAGACAAAACACGCTAAGACAAAACACGCTAAGACACAACATGCTAACACGCTAAGACATAACACGCTAAGACACAACACGCTAAGACAAAACACGCTAAGACACAACACTCTAAGACACAACACGCTAAGACAAAACACGCTAAGACTAAACACGCTAAGACACAACACGCTAAGACACAACACGCTAAGACAAAACACGCTAAGACAAAACACGCTAAGACACAACACGCTAAGATACAACACGCTAAGACACAACACGCTAAGACACAACACGCTAAGACAAAACACGCTAAGACAAAACACGCTAACATGCTAAGACACAACATGCTAAGACAAAACATGCTAAGACAAAACACGCTAAGATACAACATGCTAAGACACAACACGCTAAGACAAAACACGCTAAGGCAAAACACGCTAAGACAAAACACGCTAAGACACAACACGCTAACACGCTAAGACAAAACATGCTAGGACAAAACACGCTAAGACAAAACACGCTAAGACAAAACACGCTAAGACACAACACGCTAAGACAAAACACGCTAAGTCAAAACACGCTAACATGCTAAGACACAACATGCTAAGACAAAACACGCTAAGACAAAACACGCTAAGACAAAACACGCTAAGACACAACATGCTAAGACACAACACGCTAAGACACAACACGCTAAGACACAACACGCTAAGACACAACACGCTAACACGCTAAGACAAAACACGCTAAGACAAAACACGCTAAGACAAAACACGCTAAGGCAAAACACGCTAAGACACAACACGCTAAGACACAACACGCTAACACGCTAAGACAAAACACGCTAAGACAAAACACGGTAAGACACAACACGCTAAGATACAACACGCTAAGACAAAACACGCTAAGACACAACACGCTAAGACACAACACGCTAAGACACAACACGCTAAGACACAACACGCTAAGACACAACACGCTAAGAAACAACACGCTAACACGCTAAGACAAAACACGCTAAGACAAAACACGCTAAGACACAAAACGCTAAGACAAAACACGCTAAGACAAAACACGCTAAGACACAACACGCTAAGACACAACACGCTAAGACAAAACACGCTAAGACAAAACACGCTAAGACAAAACACGCTAAGACACAACACGCTAAGACACAACACGCTAACACGCTAAGACAAAACACGCTAAGACACAACACGCTAAGACAAAACACGCTAAGACAACACGCTAAGACAACACGCTAAGACAAAACACGCTAAGACAAAACACGCTAAGACACAACACGCTAAGACAAAACACGCTAAGACACAACACGCTAAGACACAACACGCTAACACGCTAAGACAAAACACGCTAAGACAAAACACGCTAAGACACAACACGCTAAGACAAAACACGCTAAGACACAACACGCTAAGATAAAACACGCTAAGACACAACACGCTAAGACACAACACGCTAAGACACAACACGCTAAGACACAACACGCTAAGACACAACACGCTAAGACACAACACGCTAACACGCTAAGACAAAACTTGCTAAGACAAAACACGCTAAGACACAAAACGCTAAGACAAAACACGCTAAGACACAACACGCTAAGACACAACACGCTAAGACACAACACGCTAAGACAAAACACGCTAAGACAAAACACGCTAAGACACAACACGCTAAGACACAACACGCTAAGACAAAACACGCTAAGACACAACACGCTAAGACAAGACACGCTAACACGCTAAGACAAAACACGCTAAGACAAAACACGCTAAGACACAACACGCTAAGACAAAACACGCTAAGACAAAACACGCTAAGACGCAACACGCTAAGACAAAACACGCTAAGACAAAACACGCTAAGACACAACACGATTTCCAATTGCTAGTTATCTGGGAGAGTGCCGACAGAATGATATGCATAACCTGGGGCTTCAAATTTAGTGGGATCTCCTCTAGCCCTACTAAGAGTAAAGCTAATTTAGCTGATAGACGTACGTAAGTAGGGAAGGAAAAAGCTATTAATTAAGGGCTGGTTCAGACGGACGTTTGCAGAGCGTTTACAGCCAGCGTTCAGGGCTTGGTGCTAAACGCTCCCATTCAAGTGAATGGGAGCGTTTGTACCAAGCTTTCAAGCACGTTCACACAAACGCGGCCTTTGGGTCCCGATTTTCCCTGGCGTTCAAGGAGCCCCTGGAAGCTACATGTAGCTTCCAGGGGAGGTTAACCGCGACGGCTAATGTCCCCCTAGGGGAAGAAAAAACGCGACCGCATCCAAACGCACACGAACGCGACGCCAACGAACGCAACGCCTCCAAACGTCCATCTGAACCAGCCCTAAGAGTTCCACATGGTCCCAAAACTGAGCAATATTAGGGCACTCCCATAGCATGTGGAGTAGAGTCCCCACTGAGTTCTTACAATGCCAGCAGTTGGGGGAGTTATCCTCTGAGAACGAGGCCATTCTTCTGGGGGTCAGATACCACCTGAAAATAACTTTACGTGAAAGTTCACAGTGGGAGTTGTTCTTTGAGAGTTTTAGGCTTTTAGAAGTGGTCCTGAGCACATGCTGGTCAGTTATGTTAGATTGTAGGTCATTGGACCAGGCTAAAGCATATCTTTTCAGTGAGGCATCACTCACTTCTAGTATCGACGTATACCAAGTGGAGATACCTCCGGCCAAAATGTGTGTGTGGGGGGGGGGCCTTTATTGTTAATGGCTGTTAGGATTAGGATATGACTATTGAGCTGGGGTATATTAATTTTGTTATTTTTGATCAGGCTATATATCCTATGGTAGGTAAAGAGTTGTTTGAATGGTAATTTGAATTCTTTATGTAATTCCTCAAATGTTTTAAGCTGAGAGCCTTGTGACAGTTGGTTTAGTGAGGTGATTTTAACTTTATCCCATGCGGATAGGTTCAAATGGGGGCTGAGGATTTTAAGGGCATTTAAAGAGATGGTAGGACTATGAGTCAGGGACGACTTAGGCGGGAATTTGATAAAGTGTTCCCATGCCAGCAAGAGAGCCTGGATAGTTGTGTATTGGGAAGATGGTCTCTTTGCTCCCAGGAGCATAGCTTCTGACAGAAGTAAAAACTTAAAGGACCACTATCTTGAACAAAGTTGGCAGTTAAAATGGGACAGATGACAGGTTTTGGGCCAGTCCATGTTTTTAAGGGGGATTCTCAGGGATTTCTTTGTTTGCAACAGCATTTCCTGAACATTTGCAAAATGTCACTGACATAATACAGTGGACTGTTCAAGTGATTAGTGAGGCCGGCTGGTTTCTTGCTAATTTTTCAGTTAATCAGATGTTCAGGAAATGCAGTTGAAAACAAAGCAAACCCTTGAAATACCCTATGAGGAGATGGATTGTCCCAAAATCTGTCGGTTATGTTAGATTTTCAATGCCTACTGTTTTTTGCGCTCGTGGTCCTTTAAGGCATACAGTAAAAAATGGCGCGGAGGAAATAATGGCGCACCGTTCTGCCGATTATAAAACGCTATTTACCGTTTTAATGTAAATACATTAAAACGGTAAATAGCGTTTTATAAAACAGCAGAATGGTGCGCCATTGAAAAATGCAGGGAACTAGCAGAGGGGGTCGGGCTGGCAGCGGGGGTCGGGCTGGAGAGGCAGCGGGCAGTGGGCTGGCAGCGGTGTCAGGGTGGAGAGGCAGCGGGCTGGCAGCGGGGGTCGGGCTGAAGAGGCAGCGGGGTGGAGGGAGGATTACGCAGCATGTGTATATTGTGTATACATTACCTTGTCCCGGCCGGCGATCGCTCCTTCACTTCATAGCTTGCACGAGTTCTGCATCCAGCCAATCACCATGCGGCTTCAGTTTCCGCATGGTGATTGGCTGGATGCAGAACTCGTGCAAGCTATGAAGTGAAGGAACGATCGCCGGCCGGGACAAGGTAATGTATACACAATATACACATGCTGCGTAATCCTCCCTCCACCCCGCTGCCTCTTCAGCCCGACCCCCGCTGCCAGCCCGCTGCCTCTCCACCCTGACACCGCTGCCAGCCCACTGCCCGCTGCCTCTCCAGCCCGACCCCCTACTGCCCGCTGCCTCTCCAGCCCGACCCCGCTGCCAGCCCGCTGCCTCTCCAGCACGATCCCTGCTAAAAAAATTGAACATATAAAACGTTAAATATCGTTGTAATGCAGCGCCATTCTGACACTATTGGCGCTGTGCGCCATTTTTGCCTGTCCCCCCTTTAAGAACTACATCCCGATGTTGAAGGGATTGGAATCGTTGCAAAGCAAGAGCACTAACACACCAACCACCACTACATCACCCTGCCTCCAAATTAGAACACTTCTTCCGGCCAGTGATTATGTCCATAGTAAAACTAGTGTATCATCTGTAAATATAATGTAAGGACATGCTTTAATTTCACAACTTCAAAGGAAGCTTCATTCAAATTTGGCCATAAATAAATGTACATAATGGGGCAACATATCACTTGAAGAAATGTTGACAAGCTGCAGTACTATGCATGTGTGGAATGGTAGTATAAAGGTATTTCACATCCATTGTAGCCACAACAAGTTCTAATACATTTTTGATTTTTTTGGGTGGATTGCAAGGCACTACTTTTGGCAGTCATATTTCATTACTCTTTCTTTACTTTAGGTAAAACCAGGAGTTTTGTTTTTGAATCTGGATGATACCATTCATTGTCAAACTTAGACATGAGTAAACAGTGAGCTTTCGGATTTTAAAATGCCTTCGGCGGACTGGTTCCTGACTAAAAATGAAAACCACACTTTATGTACACTGACATACAGAGTTGAATAATTTTTCGGCAAACATTAATGTATTTTTACATGTCTTAACTGTTACTCAGAACACTTTTCCTGGCCTCTGGGCTAAATTGATAAGTTCAACAGTTCCCTTCATGTAACGTAAAGTACACTCTGGTGATGATGATGGGTAACTATTGGAAATTCCAAGTTGAAATACTAACTGGGCTAGTAGTCACATGCAACATTAATTTTAAACTAAAGAGCATTCTGGCATTTCAAACCAGCATATGCAAGTAAAAAATAATGCATAGTGACAGTAAACAGTAAACACCATCAAACGCAAGCATATAACAGAAAAATTGAATTGAAAAATTAAAAATAAAATAAAAAGAATATTGTAATATTGAAAAGCCATTGTACCAGCAAGAGAAGTTGTAAACAAGAGTCCTGGTTTTAACCATGTTGTACAGATATGATCCAATGTATGTACTTTGTCTCTTTTTTAAATCTCATTTCTGACTTTAAGCCACCCATTAATACAGTGAATGTCAATGTTTGTAAGCCGTGTTTTCAGTGTTGGTCAGGGAAAAGTACAAGGAAGCCTTTTTATAATTAGAAAAATCTCATGTTATTTTTCTCAAAATCAGCCAATAAATGCTATCATCCTGTTTCAAAACTCCTTGTTTTTATGGCTAATACGGTACCACACTGTACTGGTTTGACTTTTATTAAACGTTATTGTACAATGTCCATGTATAGTGTAATTTTGTAATTTTGTACATCTTGTTTTTTACAGCTTCTGAACTAACCGCCCGTGTTGCTGCCCTTGAGCAACAAGTACAGCAGCAGCGGGTGGAATATGAAGCGCGCCTCCAGCAGCTACAAGCTGCTTTTCAGCAGCAGATAGAGCAACTGCAACAACAGCTGGAGGCACAGATTGAGGACCAACGGCAGAGGATTCTGGCCTGCAGGGAGGAGGGAGAACGGCTCCATGAGTATTTTGCCCAGGTTGCCGGTAAAAGGAGGATGTAAGGCGGGTCCTCCTGGAGTCCTCCGGAGTCAGATTAGATGGACAGCGTGTGTGAACAGCATTTTTCAGATCTTGCCACTGATTCTACATTGGATTTAGATCTGGACTTTGGATGGGCCTTTCTAATACATAGTTATGTTTTGTTTGAAACCATTCCATTGTTGCCCTGCCTTTATGTTTAGGGTCATTGTCCTGCTGAAAGGTGAACCTCCGCCCCAGTCTCAAGTCTTTTGCAGAGTCCAAGAGGTTTTCTTCCAAGTTTGCCCTGTATTTGGCACCATCCATCTTCCCATCAACTCTGACCAGCTTCTCTGTCCCTGCTGAAGAGAAGCACCCCCAGAGCATGATGCTGCCACCACCATATTTGACAGTGGGGATGGTGTGGTCAGAGTGATGTGCAGTGTTAGTTTTCTGCCACACATAGCGTTTTGCATTTTGGACCAAAAGTTCCATTTTGGTCTCCTCTGACCAGAGCACCTTGTTCCACATGTTTACCGTGTCCCCCAACATGGCTTGTGTCAAACTGCAAACTGGACTTCTTATGCTTTTCTGTTAACAATGGCTTTCTTCTTGCCACTCTACCATAAAGGCCAACTTTGTGCAGTGCATGACTAATAGTTGTCCTATGGACAGTCTCCCACCTGAGCTGTAGATCTCTGCAGCTCGTCCAGAGTCACCATGGGCCTCTTGACTGCATTTCTGATCAGCGCTCTCCTTGTTTGGCCTGTGAGTTTAGGTGGACGGCCTTGTCTTAGTAGGTTTACAGTTGTGCCATACTCCTTCCATTTCTGAATGATTGCTTGAACAGTGCTCTGTGGGATGTTCAAGGCTTTGGAAATGTTTTTGTAGCCTAAACCAGCTTTACGTTTTTCTATAACTTGATCCCTGACCTGTCTTGTGTGTTCTTTTTACTTCACAGTGCTGTTGATCCAAATATTCTCTTAAGACAACCTCTGAGGCCCTCACAGAGCAGCTGTATTTGTACTGAGATTACATTACAGACAGGTGCACTCTAATCTCTTACCCACCCTGTTTTAAAAGAGCAGGCAAATGGTTGATTTGATGTTGGCAGCCAACCTTTTGTTGAGGTGACAGGGGGCCAGATTTATCAAGAGCGTTTTAAACAAAATATTAGTATTATTTTTAAAAATCCTTGCAGAACTGTCTCAGACAGCCGAAAAAAATCACTAGATAATGAAGATTCCTTCTTAAACTGTAAGGAATAGACGGAGATAGGAAGGTCTCTCAGGCAGTGCAATGTGTGCGGAAAATTGCTGTGGCTAAGGCTACCAACACACCTGCTGTCAGCAAACTCTGACTGAGAGGGGAGGAGCCCTTCACAAATCACATCTAGCCTACACTATCTGTAGAACTGCTAATGAGCACTTTTCTGCAACATTAAAGGAATGGATTTGCACATTTCTTAAATGTTCAGTTTATTGATTTTTATTATTTAAATGAATCACATATCAGTTACTTCATATGGAGAGCATATCTTTCTCCATAGACCTTGTGTTAAAAAAAATAGTTGCTATCACTTATTTTTGCTTTGGCAGCGAGCTGAGCTGGCTCATTAGCATACTGTACGACGACGGGCTTCAGCCTGCTTATAGCAGACACTCCAGCTGATTTATTATAACGCTGACTCACACACTACAGACAGCTGCTGTTCTGAGTTCTCTGTAACCAGTTAATTGAATAGATAAAGCAGTCGGCTAATTATGTACTTATGAAAAAGCATGTTTGTTTATTTACTTATCTAGTTACAGAGAACCGCAGCTCTCTGTAGTGAGTGAGTTAGCGTTATCAGCTTGAGTGTCTGCTATCAGAGAAGTCCGTCCGGCGCATGACACAGCCCAGCTCTCTGTGGTGTATGAGACAGCCTTATAAATCAGCTGGAGTGTCTGCTAGCCTATAAGCAGGCTGAAGCCTGTCGTCGCATACTATGCTAATGAGCCATCGGCCAAAGCAAAACTAAGTGATAGCATCTACTTTTTTTTAACACAAGGGCGTCAATTCACCAGAGAGGATTTACTAAGAGAAAAAAGGTAGGTAGATTATCTCATGAGGTATTTTAACACTCTGGAGTCAATTCACCAGTGTGAGAGGACAGAGAGAAAAGTGTTCGATAGCAGGGGATAATGGAGAGATATGCATGAGGAAAGTGTGAGAAAGCAGAGATTTAGGTAATAATCGGTATTAATGATTTACATGGGTTACTTCTCCGCTCTGTAAGCATGAAAGTGAAGCATTGTGGGTAGGAGGCAGAGTTTAACCACTACATGACCAGAGTATTCCCGCCTTATACTGCCGGATCACATCATTAATCATATCATTCACGAGTGATTCTGAACGTCTTAACCACCTCTGTCTCAGTAAAATTATCACGAACTGTTCTCACACGAAAAATACGAGGGGCGATTAAACAGACCCTCCTCCTGCGCCTTCGTATCCTCATAATAGAAGCAAGCTCTAAGGCCTAGTGCACACCAGAGCGGTTCGGCTGCGTTTTTTGCGATCCGCTTGCGGCTGCGGATACGCGTGGGAGGCGTTTTGCATAAACGCATACTCCCGGGCTGCTGCAGATTTAGGATTGCGGAGGCGTTTCTGACTCAATGTTAAGTATAGGAAAAACGCAAACCGCTCTGAAAACCTGCACTTCACAGCGGTTTGTCAGGCGGTTTTTGTTACAGTAGCTGTTCAGTAACAGCTTTACTGTAACAATACAGAAAATCTACTACACCAAAAACGCTTCACAGAACTGCAAAATGCTAGCTGAAACGCTACAGAAAAACAAGAAAAAGCGTTTCAAAATCTGCTAGCATTTTGCGAATATACTAGCGGTTTTTGGTGTGCATCAGGCCTAACAGAGTAAGCTCAAAAGGCTCCATCTTCCACAGCAGCAGCTGCTGTGTGAAAACCACGATATCTCCAGGTTAATTCAGGGGGTTAAGAGATGTAAAAATTACGAATGACCACACACCGTTTCTTCCCTGGTGAAATGTGATTTGGGGAAAAACTAACTACTAACTATCACTTATTTATCTCATACTTATCTCACATTTATCTCTTGCATTTCTCTCGATCGATAATTTCCCCTATACTTCTGGATAATTGCTACTTGGAGATATCACAGGAGGTTAATTACCTCCCAAGAGATATTTAGGTTGTTAACCTCTGGTGAATTGACGCCAAGGTCGATGGAGAAAGATAAGCTCTCCATATAAAATAACAGATATGTGATTAATGTAAATAGTAATTATCAATAAACTGCCCCTTCAAATAGAGACACTGAAGCGAAAAAAAATTATGCTATTATGATTTGTATGTGTAGTACAGCTAAGAAATAAAACGTTAAGATCAGATACATCAGTCTAATTGTTTCCAGTACAAGAAGTGTTAATAAACTCCAGTTGTTATCTCTATGCAAAGAAGCCATTAATCTCTACGGCTTTCAGAGTCGTGGAATGGGCTGTTTTATGACTTTTATTATCTGAAATGTTATTGAACTATTTAATATTTCTCTGCCAGAGGCGAGGTCAGTAGTTCACAGACTGCTCGGAAAGAAGAATTCTGAATGCTGAGTGATGTGTAATCTGAACATAGTGTATAATGATCCAATGTTATAAATACAACTATATACCTAAAAAAAAGGGAATATTTTCTTTTCTGCAAATCTTCTAGTAATTATTCATAGTACACTACAAATTCATTATATCATATATTTTTTTTTCTCTTCAGAGTCTTTTTAACTGTAGTGTAGCTCTAGAAATCCACGCTAAACTGTCGCTATTACATAGGCTTTGCGAATTTTCTTACTATCATGCAGAACTATTCTTCAACTGGCTAGAACAGTTTTAGAAGAATAAACTGTCGGTAATGCTTTGAGAAATCTGGCCCAGGGACTATGTTACACAGTGCCAACTGTCCTGTGTCCTGGTCACCCCTCCCAGTTGATAGGCAATGCACTGTTATGTTGATGGAGTAGTAGACATCAGAAGTTTCCTGTCTCGTCCAACTACAATTCTCGCAAACTCTTTCTGTTGTAAGAAAGGAAAGTTTTATGTTTTCCTGTGTTTCTTGTTTTGTACCTTTTTTAAAAAAAATTGACAAAACTTATTGCAAATTGCAATAAAAGTTTTTAAAAAAACCTGGTCTTTGTTGTATTGTATGTATTGCACAATGCATATCTAACTGGCTGGTGATGACAACCATTAGGCTCTTGCCTGCCTGGCATTACTTTTTTGTCTGTTGTAGGCACCACAACGTCCGGTAGTTGAATTGTCACAGGCTCAGCAGCAGAAGTACGTCTCATAAGGTTTGACACAAAAGGTAATTGGCAGCAGAGTACACACAGGTCCTCGCACACTAGAGACCTTGGTTGAGGGATATCATGTCCGGTAGTTGACTGGTCGCAGCATCAGAAGCAAAGTAAGTATCATAATATTTGACACAGCAGGTAACGGCAGCAGAGTAGACGGGCCCTTGCCCTTTAGAGACATGGTTTGAAGGATATAACGTCCAGGAAATGGACTTGTCACAGCAGTAGTAAGTATCATTAGGTCTTAGAGTCTTGAAACAGCAGGTAACGGCAGCAGAGTAGACAGGCCCTTGCCCCTTAGGGACATGGTTTGAAGGATATAACGTCCAGGAAATGGACTTGTCACAGCAGTAGTAAGTATCATTAGGTTTATGAGTCTTGAGACAGCAGGTAACGGCAGCAAAGTACACAGGCCCTTGCCCCTTAGGGACCTGTGTAGAAGGATATAAAGTCCAGGAAATGGACTTGTCACAGCAGTAGTAAGTATCATTAGGTTTTAGAGTCTTGAGACAGCAGGTAACGGCAGCAGAGTAGACAGGCCCTTGCCCCTTAGGGACATGGTTTGAAGGATATAACGTCCGGCAGTTGAATTGACACAGCAGTAGTAGTAGTAGTAAGTATCATTAGGTTTATGAGTCTTGAGACAGCAGGTAACGGCAGCAAAGTACACAGGCCCTTGCCCCTTAGGGACCTGTGTAGAAGGATATAAAGTCCAGGAAATGGACTTGTCACAGCAGTAGTAAGTATAATTAGGTTTATGAGTCTTGAGACAGCAGGTAACAGCAGCAGAGTAGACAGGCCATTGCCCTTTAGAGACATGGTTTGAAGGATATAACGTCCAGGAAATGGACTTGTCACAGCAGTAGTAATTATCATTAGGTTTTAGAGTCTTGAGACAGCAGGTAACGGCAGCAGAGTAGACAGGCCCTTGCCCTTTAGAGACATGGTTTGAAGGATATAACGTCCAGGAAATGGACTTGTCACAGCAGTAGTAAGTATCATTAGGTCTTAGAGTCTTGAAACAGCAGGTAACGGCAGCAGAGTAGACAGGCCCTTGCCCCTTAGGGACATGGTTTGAAGGATATAACGTCCAGGAAATGGACTTGTCACAGCAGTAGTAAGTATAATTAGGTTTTAGAGTCTTGAGACAGCAGGTAACGGCAGCAGAGTAGACAGGCCCTTGCCCTTTAGAGACATGGTTTGAAGGATATAACGTCCAGGAAATGGACTTGTCACAGCAGTAGTAAGTATCATTAGGTCTTAGAGTCTTGAAACAGCAGGTAACGGCAGCAGAGTAGACAGGCCCTTGCCCTTTAGAGACATGGTTTGAAGGATATAACGTCCAGGAAATGGACTTGTCACAACAGTAGTAAGTATCATTAGGTCTTAGAGTCTTGAGACAGCAGGTAACGGCAGCAGAGTAGACAGGCCCTTGCCCCTTAGGGACCTGTGTTGAAGGATATAAAGTCCAGGAAATGGACTTGTCACAGCAGTAGTAAGTATCATTAGGTTTTAGAGTCTTGAGACAGCAGGTAACGGCAGCAGAGTAGACAGGCCCTTGCCCCTTAGGGACCTGTGTTGAAGGATATAACGTCCGGCAGTTGAATTGACACAGCAGTAGTAGTAGTAGTAAGTATCATTAGGTTTATGAGTCTTGAGACAGCAGGTAACGGCAGCAAAGTACACAGGCCCTTGCCCCTTAGGGACCTGTGTAGAAGGATATAAAGTCCAGGAAATGGACTTGTCACAGCAGTAGTAAGTATAATTAGGTTTATGAGTCTTGAGACAGCAGGTAACGGCAGCAGAGTAGACAGGCCCTTGCCCCTTAGGGACATGGTTTGAAGGATATAACGTCCAGGAAATGGACTTGTCACAGCAGTAGTAAGTATCATTAGGTTTTAGAGTCTTGAGACAGCAGGTAACAGCAGCAGAGTAGACAGGCCATTGCCCTTTAGAGACATGGTTTGAAGGATATAACGTCCAGGAAATGGACTTGTCACAGCAGTAGTAAGTATCATTAGGTTTATGAGTCTTGAGACAGCAGGTAACAGCAGCAGAGTAGACAGGCCATTGCCCTTTAGAGACATGGTTTGAAGGATATAACGTCCAGGAAATGGACTTGTCACAGCAGTAGTAATTATCATTAGGTTTTAGAGTCTTGAGACAGCAGGTAACGGCAGCAGAGTAGACAGGCCCTTGCCCTTTAGAGACATGGTTTGAAGGATATAACGTCCAGGAAATGGACTTGTCACAGCAGTAGTAAGTATCATTAGGTCTTAGAGTCTTGAAACAGCAGGTAACGGCAGCAGAGTAGACAGGCCCTTGCCCCTTAGGGACATGGTTTGAAGGATATAACGTCCAGGAAATGGACTTGTCACAGCAGTAGTAAGTATAATTAGGTTTTAGAGTCTTGAGACAGCAGGTAACGGCAGCAGAGTAGACAGGCCCTTGCCCTTTAGAGACATGGTTTGAAGGATATAACGTCCAGGAAATGGACTTGTCACAGCAGTAGTAAGTATCATTAGGTCTTAGAGTCTTGAAACAGCAGGTAACGGCAGCAGAGTAGACAGGCCCTTGCCCTTTAGAGACATGGTTTGAAGGATATAACGTCCAGGAAATGGACTTGTCACAACAGTAGTAAGTATCATTAGGTCTTAGAGTCTTGAGACAGCAGGTAACGGCAGCAGAGTAGACAGGCCCTTGCCGCTTAGGGACCTGTGTTGAAGGATATAAAGTCCAGGAAATGGACTTGTCACAGCAGTAGTAAGTATCATTAGGTTTTAGAGTCTTGAGACAGCAGGTAACGGCAGCAGAGTAGACAGGCCCTTGCCCCTTAGGGACCTGTGTTGAAGGATATAACGTCCGGCAGTTGAATTGACACAGCAGTAGTAGTAGTAGTAAGTATCATTAGGTTTATGAGTCTTGAGACAGCAGGTAACGGCAGCAAAGTACACAGGCCCTTGCCCCTTAGGGACCTGTGTAGAAGGATATAAAGTCCAGGAAATGGACTTGTCACAGCAGTAGTAAGTATAATTAGGTTTATGAGTCTTGAGACAGCAGGTAACGGCAGCAGAGTAGACAGGCCCTTGCCCCTTAGGGACATGGTTTGAAGGATATAACGTCCAGGAAATGGACTTGTCACAGCAGTAGTAAGTATCATTAGGTTTTAGAGTCTTGAGACAGCAGGTAACAGCAGCAGAGTAGACAGGCCATTGCCCTTTAGAGACATGGTTTGAAGGATATAACGTCCAGGAAATGGACTTGTCACAGCAGTAGTAAGTATCATTAGGTTTTAGAGTCTTGAGACAGCAGGTAACAGCAGCAGAGTAGACAGGCCATTGCCCTTTAGAGACATGGTTTGAAGGATATAACGTCCAGGAAATGGACTTGTCACAGCAGTAGTAATTATCATTAGGTTTTAGAGTCTTGAGACAGCAGGTAACGGCAGCAGAGTAGACAGGCCCTTGCCCTTTAGAGACATGGTTTGAAGGATATAACGTCCAGGAAATGGACTTGTCACAGCAGTAGTAAGTATCATTAGGTCTTAGAGTCTTGAGACAGCAGGTAACGGCAGCAGAGTAGACAGGCCCTTGCCCCTTAGGGACATGGTTTGAAGGATATAACGTCCAGGAAATGGACTTGTCACAGCAGTAGTAAGTATCATTAGGTTTTAGAGTCTTGAGACAGCAGGTAACGGCAGCAGAGTAGACAGGCCCTTGCCCTTTAGAGACATGGTTTGAAGGATATAACGTCCAGGAAATGGACTTGTCACAGCAGTAGTAAGTATCATTAGGTCTTAGAGTCTTGAGACAGCAGGTAACGGCAGCAGAGTAGACAGGCCCTTGCCCCTTAGGGACCTGTGTTGAAGGATATAAAGTCCAGGAAATGGACTTGTCACAGCAGTAGTAAGTATCATTAGGTTTTAGAGTCTTGAGACAGCAGGTAACGGCAGCAGAGTAGACAGGCCATTGCCCTTTAGAGACATGGTTTGAAGGATATAACGTCCAGGAAATGGACTTGTCACAGCAGTAGTAAGTATCATTAGGTCTTAGAGTCTTGAGACAGCAGGTAACGGCAGCAGAGTAGACAGGCCCTTGCCCCTTAGGGACATGGTTTGAAGGATATAACGTCCAGGAAATGGACTTGTCACAGCAGTAGTAAGTATCATTAGGTTTTAGAGTCTTGAGACAGCAGGTAACGGCAGCAAAGTACACAGGCCCTTGCCCCTTAGGGACCTGTGTAGAAGGATATAAAGTCCAGGAAATGGACTTGTCACAGCAGTAGTAAGTATCATTAGGTTTTAGAGTCTTGAGACAGCAGGTAACGGCAGCAGAGTAGACAGGCCCTTGCCCCTTATGGACATGGTTTGAAGGATATAACGTCCGGCAGTTGAATTGACACAGCAGTAGTAGTAGTAGTAAGTATAATTAGGTTTATGAGTCTTGAGACAGCAGGTAACGGCAGCAGAGTAGACAGGCCCTTGCCCCTTAGGGACATGGTTTGAAGGATATAACGTCCAGGAAATGGACTTGTCACAGCAGTAGTAAGTATCATTAGGTTTTAGAGTCTTGAGACAGCAGGTAACAGCAGCAGAGTAGACAGGCCATTGCCCTTTAGAGACATGGTTTGAAGGATATAACGTCCAGGAAATGGACTTGTCACAGCAGTAGTAAGTATCATTAGGTCTTAGAGTCTTGAAACAGCAGGTAACGGCAGCAGAGTAGACAGGCCCTTGCCCCTTAGGGACATGGTTTGAAGGATATAACGTCCAGGAAATGGACTTGTCACAGCAGTAGTAAGTATAATTAGGTTTTAGAGTCTTGAGACAGCAGGTAACGGCAGCAGAGTAGACAGGCCCTTGCCCTTTAGAGACATGGTTTGAAGGATATAACGTCCAGGAAATGGACTTGTCACAGCAGTAGTAAGTATCATTAGGTCTTAGAGTCTTGAAACAGCAGGTAACGGCAGCAGAGTAGACAGGCCCTTGCCCTTTAGAGACATGGTTTGAAGGATATAACGTCCAGGAAATGGACTTGTCACAACAGTAGTAAGTATCATTAGGTCTTAGAGTCTTGAGACAGCAGGTAACGGCAGCAGAGTAGACAGGCCCTTGCCGCTTAGGGACCTGTGTTGAAGGATATAAAGTCCAGGAAATGGACTTGTCACAGCAGTAGTAAGTATCATTAGGTTTTAGAGTCTTGAGACAGCAGGTAACGGCAGCAGAGTAGACAGGCCCTTGCCCCTTAGGGACCTGTGTTGAAGGATATAACGTCCGGCAGTTGAATTGACACAGCAGTAGTAGTAGTAGTAAGTATCATTAGGTTTATGAGTCTTGAGACAGCAGGTAACGGCAGCAAAGTACACAGGCCCTTGCCCCTTAGGGACCTGTGTAGAAGGATATAAAGTCCAGGAAATGGACTTGTCACAGCAGTAGTAAGTATAATTAGGTTTATGAGTCTTGAGACAGCAGGTAACGGCAGCAGAGTAGACAGGCCCTTGCCCCTTAGGGACATGGTTTGAAGGATATAACGTCCAGGAAATGGACTTGTCACAGCAGTAGTAAGTATCATTAGGTTTTAGAGTCTTGAGACAGCAGGTAACAGCAGCAGAGTAGACAGGCCATTGCCCTTTAGAGACATGGTTTGAAGGATATAACGTCCAGGAAATGGACTTGTCACAGCAGTAGTAAGTATCATTAGGTTTTAGAGTCTTGAGACAGCAGGTAACAGCAGCAGAGTAGACAGGCCATTGCCCTTTAGAGACATGGTTTGAAGGATATAACGTCCAGGAAATGGACTTGTCACAGCAGTAGTAATTATCATTAGGTTTTAGAGTCTTGAGACAGCAGGTAACGGCAGCAGAGTAGACAGGCCCTTGCCCTTTAGAGACATGGTTTGAAGGATATAACGTCCAGGAAATGGACTTGTCACAGCAGTAGTAAGTATCATTAGGTCTTAGAGTCTTGAGACAGCAGGTAACGGCAGCAGAGTAGACAGGCCCTTGCCCCTTAGGGACATGGTTTGAAGGATATAACGTCCAGGAAATGGACTTGTCACAGCAGTAGTAAGTATCATTAGGTTTTAGAGTCTTGAGACAGCAGGTAACGGCAGCAGAGTAGACAGGCCCTTGCCCTTTAGAGACATGGTTTGAAGGATATAACGTCCAGGAAATGGACTTGTCACAGCAGTAGTAAGTATCATTAGGTCTTAGAGTCTTGAGACAGCAGGTAACGGCAGCAGAGTAGACAGGCCCTTGCCCCTTAGGGACCTGTGTTGAAGGATATAAAGTCCAGGAAATGGACTTGTCACAGCAGTAGTAAGTATCATTAGGTTTTAGAGTCTTGAGACAGCAGGTAACGGCAGCAGAGTAGACAGGCCATTGCCCTTTAGAGACATGGTTTGAAGGATATAACGTCCAGGAAATGGACTTGTCACAGCAGTAGTAAGTATCATTAGGTCTTAGAGTCTTGAGACAGCAGGTAACGGCAGCAGAGTAGACAGGCCCTTGCCCCTTAGGGACATGGTTTGAAGGATATAACGTCCAGGAAATGGACTTGTCACAGCAGTAGTAAGTATCATTAGGTTTTAGAGTCTTGAGACAGCAGGTAACGGCAGCAAAGTACACAGGCCCTTGCCCCTTAGGGACCTGTGTAGAAGGATATAAAGTCCAGGAAATGGACTTGTCACAGCAGTAGTAAGTATCATTAGGTTTTAGAGTCTTGAGACAGCAGGTAACGGCAGCAGAGTAGACAGGCCCTTGCCCCTTATGGACATGGTTTGAAGGATATAACGTCCGGCAGTTGAATTGACACAGCAGTAGTAGTAGTAGTAAGTATCATTAGGTTTATGAGTCTTGAGACAGCAGGTAACGGCAGCAAAGTACACAGGCCCTTGCCCCTTAGGGACCTGTGTAGAAGGATATAAAGTCCAGGAAATGGACTTGTCACAGCAGTAGTAAGTATAATTAGGTTTATGAGTCTTGAGACAGCAGGTAACGGCAGCAGAGTAGACAGGCCCTTGCCCCTTAGGGACATGGTTTGAAGGATATAACGTCCAGGAAATGGACTTGTCACAGCAGTAGTAAGTATCATTAGGTTTTAGAGTCTTGAGACAGCAGGTAACAGCAGCAGAGTAGACAGGCCATTGCCCTTTAGAGACATGGTTTGAAGGATATAACGTCCAGGAAATGGACTTGTCACAGCAGTAGTAATTATCATTAGGTTTTAGAGTCTTGAGACAGCAGGTAACGGCAGCAGAGTAGACAGGCCCTTGCCCTTTAGAGACATGGTTTGAAGGATATAACGTCCAGGAAATGGACTTGTCACAGCAGTAGTAAGTATCATTAGGTCTTAGAGTCTTGAAACAGCAGGTAACGGCAGCAGAGTAGACAGGCCCTTGCCCCTTAGGGACATGGTTTGAAGGATATAACGTCCAGGAAATGGACTTGTCACAGCAGTAGTAAGTATAATTAGGTTTTAGAGTCTTGAGACAGCAGGTAACGGCAGCAAAGTACACAGGCCCTTGCCCCTTAGGGACCTGTGTAGAAGGATATAAAGTCCAGGAAATGGACTTGTCACAACAGTAGTAAGTATCATTAGGTCTTAGAGTCTTGAGACAGCAGGTAACGGCAGCAGAGTAGACAGGCCCTTGCCCCTTAGGGACCTGTGTTGAAGGATATAAAGTCCAGGAAATGGACTTGTCACAGCAGTAGTAAGTATCATTAGGTCTTAGAGTCTTGAAACAGCAGGTAACGGCAGCAGAGTAGACAGGCCCTTGCCCTTTAGAGACATGGTTTGAAGGATATAACGTCCAGGAAATGGACTTGTCACAACAGTAGTAAGTATCATTAGGTTTATGAGTCTTGAGACAGCAGGTAACGGCAGCAAAGTACACAGGCCCTTGCCCCTTAGGGACCTGTGTAGAAGGATATAAAGTCCAGGAAATGGACTTGTCACAGCAGTAGTAAGTATCATTAGGTTTTAGAGTCTTGAGACAGCAGGTAACGGCAGCAGAGTAGACAGGCCCTTGCCCCTTAGGGACATGGTTTGAAGGATATAACGTCCGGCAGTTGAATTGACACAGCAGTAGTAGTAGTAGTAAGTATCATTAGGTTTATGAGTCTTGAGACAGCAGGTAACGGCAGCAAAGTACACAGGCCCTTGCCCCTTAGGGACCTGTGTAGAAGGATATAAAGTCCAGGAAATGGACTTGTCACAGCAGTAGTAAGTATAATTAGGTTTATGAGTCTTGAGACAGCAGGTAACGGCAGCAGAGTAGACAGGCCCTTGCCCCTTAGGGACATGGTTTGAAGGATATAACGTCCAGGAAATGGACTTGTCACAGCAGTAGTAAGTATCATTAGGTTTTAGAGTCTTGAGACAGCAGGTAACAGCAGCAGAGTAGACAGGCCATTGCCCTTTAGAGACATGGTTTGAAGGATATAACGTCCAGGAAATGGACTTGTCACAGCAGTAGTAAGTATCATTAGGTTTTAGAGTCTTGAGACAGCAGGTAACAGCAGCAGAGTAGACAGGCCATTGCCCTTTAGAGACATGGTTTGAAGGATATAACGTCCAGGAAATGGACTTGTCACAGCAGTAGTAATTATCATTAGGTTTTAGAGTCTTGAGACAGCAGGTAACGGCAGCAGAGTAGACAGGCCCTTGCCCTTTAGAGACATGGTTTGAAGGATATAACGTCCAGGAAATGGACTTGTCACAGCAGTAGTAAGTATCATTAGGTCTTAGAGTCTTGAGACAGCAGGTAACGGCAGCAAAGTACACAGGCCCTTGCCCCTTAGGGACCTGTGTAGAAGGATATAAAGTCCAGGAAATGGACTTGTCACAGCAGTAGTAAGTATCATTAGGTTTTAGAGTCTTGAGACAGCAGGTAACGGCAGCAGAGTAGACAGGCCATTGCCCTTTAGAGACATGGTTTGAAGGATATAACGTCCAGGAAATGGACTTGTCACAGCAGTAGTAAGTATCATTAGGTCTTAGAGTCTTGAGACAGCAGGTAACGGCAGCAGAGTAGACAGGCCCTTGCCCCTTAGGGACATGGTTTGAAGGATATAACGTCCAGGAAATGGACTTGTCACAGCAGTAGTAAGTATCATTAGGTTTTAGAGTCTTGAGACAGCAGGTAACGGCAGCAAAGTACACAGGCCCTTGCCCCTTAGGGACCTGTGTAGAAGGATATAAAGTCCAGGAAATGGACTTGTCACAGCAGTAGTAAGTATCATTAGGTTTTAGAGTCTTGAGACAGCAGGTAACGGCAGCAGAGTAGACAGGCCCTTGCCCCTTATGGACATGGTTTGAAGGATATAACGTCCGGCAGTTGAATTGACACAGCAGTAGTAGTAGTAGTAAGTATCATTAGGTTTATGAGTCTTGAGACAGCAGGTAACGGCAGCAAAGTACACAGGCCCTTGCCCCTTAGGGACCTGTGTAGAAGGATATAAAGTCCAGGAAATGGACTTGTCACAGCAGTAGTAAGTATAATTAGGTTTATGAGTCTTGAGACAGCAGGTAACGGCAGCAGAGTAGACAGGCCCTTGCCCCTTAGGGACATGGTTTGAAGGATATAACGTCCAGGAAATGGACTTGTCACAGCAGTAGTAAGTATCATTAGGTTTTAGAGTCTTGAGACAGCAGGTAACAGCAGCAGAGTAGACAGGCCATTGCCCTTTAGAGACATGGTTTGAAGGATATAACGTCCAGGAAATGGACTTGTCACAGCAGTAGTAATTATCATTAGGTTTTAGAGTCTTGAGACAGCAGGTAACGGCAGCAGAGTAGACAGGCCCTTGCCCTTTAGAGACATGGTTTGAAGGATATAACGTCCAGGAAATGGACTTGTCACAGCAGTAGTAAGTATCATTAGGTCTTAGAGTCTTGAAACAGCAGGTAACGGCAGCAGAGTAGACAGGCCCTTGCCCCTTAGGGACATGGTTTGAAGGATATAACGTCCAGGAAATGGACTTGTCACAGCAGTAGTAAGTATAATTAGGTTTTAGAGTCTTGAGACAGCAGGTAACGGCAGCAAAGTACACAGGCCCTTGCCCCTTAGGGACCTGTGTAGAAGGATATAAAGTCCAGGAAATGGACTTGTCACAACAGTAGTAAGTATCATTAGGTCTTAGAGTCTTGAGACAGCAGGTAACGGCAGCAGAGTAGACAGGCCCTTGCCCCTTAGGGACCTGTGTTGAAGGATATAAAGTCCAGGAAATGGACTTGTCACAGCAGTAGTAAGTATCATTAGGTCTTAGAGTCTTGAAACAGCAGGTAACGGCAGCAGAGTAGACAGGCCCTTGCCCTTTAGAGACATGGTTTGAAGGATATAACGTCCAGGAAATGGACTTGTCACAACAGTAGTAAGTATCATTAGGTTTATGAGTCTTGAGACAGCAGGTAACGGCAGCAAAGTACACAGGCCCTTGCCCCTTAGGGACCTGTGTAGAAGGATATAAAGTCCAGGAAATGGACTTGTCACAGCAGTAGTAAGTATCATTAGGTTTTAGAGTCTTGAGACAGCAGGTAACGGCAGCAGAGTAGACAGGCCCTTGCCCCTTATGGACATGGTTTGAAGGATATAACGTCCGGCAGTTGAATTGACACAGCAGTAGTAGTAGTAGTAAGTATCATTAGGTTTATGAGTCTTGAGACAGCAGGTAACGGCAGCAAAGTACACAGGCCCTTGCCCCTTAGGGACCTGTGTAGAAGGATATAAAGTCCAGGAAATGGACTTGTCACAGCAGTAGTAAGTATAATTAGGTTTATGAGTCTTGAGACAGCAGGTAACGGCAGCAGAGTAGACAGGCCCTTGCCCCTTAGGGACATGGTTTGAAGGATATAACGTCCAGGAAATGGACTTGTCACAGCAGTAGTAAGTATCATTAGGTTTTAGAGTCTTGAGACAGCAGGTAACAGCAGCAGAGTAGACAGGCCATTGCCCTTTAGAGACATGGTTTGAAGGATATAACGTCCAGGAAATGGACTTGTCACAGCAGTAGTAAGTATCATTAGGTTTTAGAGTCTTGAGACAGCAGGTAACAGCAGCAGAGTAGACAGGCCATTGCCCTTTAGAGACATGGTTTGAAGGATATAACGTCCAGGAAATGGACTTGTCACAGCAGTAGTAATTATCATTAGGTTTTAGAGTCTTGAGACAGCAGGTAACGGCAGCAGAGTAGACAGGCCCTTGCCCTTTAGAGACATGGTTTGAAGGATATAACGTCCAGGAAATGGACTTGTCACAGCAGTAGTAAGTATCATTAGGTCTTAGAGTCTTGAGACAGCAGGTAACGGCAGCAAAGTACACAGGCCCTTGCCCCTTAGGGACCTGTGTAGAAGGATATAAAGTCCAGGAAATGGACTTGTCACAGCAGTAGTAAGTATCATTAGGTTTTAGAGTCTTGAGACAGCAGGTAACGGCAGCAGAGTAGACAGGCCATTGCCCTTTAGAGACATGGTTTGAAGGATATAACGTCCAGGAAATGGACTTGTCACAGCAGTAGTAAGTATCATTAGGTCTTAGAGTCTTGAGACAGCAGGTAACGGCAGCAGAGTAGACAGGCCCTTGCCCCTTAGGGACATGGTTTGAAGGATATAACGTCCAGGAAATGGACTTGTCACAGCAGTAGTAAGTATCATTAGGTTTTAGAGTCTTGAGACAGCAGGTAACGGCAGCAAAGTACACAGGCCCTTGCCCCTTAGGGACCTGTGTAGAAGGATATAAAGTCCAGGAAATGGACTTGTCACAGCAGTAGTAAGTATCATTAGGTTTTAGAGTCTTGAGACAGCAGGTAACGGCAGCAGAGTAGACAGGCCCTTGCCCCTTATGGACATGGTTTGAAGGATATAACGTCCGGCAGTTGAATTGACACAGCAGTAGTAGTAGTAGTAAGTATCATTAGGTTTATGAGTCTTGAGACAGCAGGTAACGGCAGCAAAGTACACAGGCCCTTGCCCCTTAGGGACCTGTGTAGAAGGATATAAAGTCCAGGAAATGGACTTGTCACAGCAGTAGTAAGTATAATTAGGTTTATGAGTCTTGAGACAGCAGGTAACGGCAGCAGAGTAGACAGGCCCTTGCCCCTTAGGGACATGGTTTGAAGGATATAACGTCCAGGAAATGGACTTGTCACAGCAGTAGTAAGTATCATTAGGTTTTAGAGTCTTGAGACAGCAGGTAACAGCAGCAGAGTAGACAGGCCATTGCCCTTTAGAGACATGGTTTGAAGGATATAACGTCCAGGAAATGGACTTGTCACAGCAGTAGTAATTATCATTAGGTTTTAGAGTCTTGAGACAGCAGGTAACGGCAGCAGAGTAGACAGGCCCTTGCCCTTTAGAGACATGGTTTGAAGGATATAACGTCCAGGAAATGGACTTGTCACAGCAGTAGTAAGTATCATTAGGTCTTAGAGTCTTGAAACAGCAGGTAACGGCAGCAGAGTAGACAGGCCCTTGCCCCTTAGGGACATGGTTTGAAGGATATAACGTCCAGGAAATGGACTTGTCACAGCAGTAGTAAGTATAATTAGGTTTTAGAGTCTTGAGACAGCAGGTAACGGCAGCAAAGTACACAGGCCCTTGCCCCTTAGGGACCTGTGTAGAAGGATATAAAGTCCAGGAAATGGACTTGTCACAACAGTAGTAAGTATCATTAGGTCTTAGAGTCTTGAGACAGCAGGTAACGGCAGCAGAGTAGACAGGCCCTTGCCCCTTAGGGACCTGTGTTGAAGGATATAAAGTCCAGGAAATGGACTTGTCACAGCAGTAGTAAGTATCATTAGGTCTTAGAGTCTTGAAACAGCAGGTAACGGCAGCAGAGTAGACAGGCCCTTGCCCTTTAGAGACATGGTTTGAAGGATATAACGTCCAGGAAATGGACTTGTCACAACAGTAGTAAGTATCATTAGGTTTATGAGTCTTGAGACAGCAGGTAACGGCAGCAAAGTACACAGGCCCTTGCCCCTTAGGGACCTGTGTAGAAGGATATAAAGTCCAGGAAATGGACTTGTCACAGCAGTAGTAAGTATCATTAGGTTTTAGAGTCTTGAGACAGCAGGTAACGGCAGCAGAGTAGACAGGCCCTTGCCCCTTAGGGACATGGTTTGAAGGATATAACGTCCGGCAGTTGAATTGACACAGCAGTAGTAGTAGTAGTAAGTATCATTAGGTTTATGAGTCTTGAGACAGCAGGTAACGGCAGCAAAGTACACAGGCCCTTGCCCCTTAGGGACCTGTGTAGAAGGATATAAAGTCCAGGAAATGGACTTGTCACAGCAGTAGTAAGTATAATTAGGTTTATGAGTCTTGAGACAGCAGGTAACGGCAGCAGAGTAGACAGGCCCTTGCCCCTTAGGGACATGGTTTGAAGGATATAACGTCCAGGAAATGGACTTGTCACAGCAGTAGTAAGTATCATTAGGTTTTAGAGTCTTGAGACAGCAGGTAACAGCAGCAGAGTAGACAGGCCATTGCCCTTTAGAGACATGGTTTGAAGGATATAACGTCCAGGAAATGGACTTGTCACAGCAGTAGTAAGTATCATTAGGTTTTAGAGTCTTGAGACAGCAGGTAACAGCAGCAGAGTAGACAGGCCATTGCCCTTTAGAGACATGGTTTGAAGGATATAACGTCCAGGAAATGGACTTGTCACAGCAGTAGTAATTATCATTAGGTTTTAGAGTCTTGAGACAGCAGGTAACGGCAGCAGAGTAGACAGGCCCTTGCCCTTTAGAGACATGGTTTGAAGGATATAACGTCCAGGAAATGGACTTGTCACAGCAGTAGTAAGTATCATTAGGTCTTAGAGTCTTGAGACAGCAGGTAACGGCAGCAAAGTACACAGGCCCTTGCCCCTTAGGGACCTGTGTAGAAGGATATAAAGTCCAGGAAATGGACTTGTCACAGCAGTAGTAAGTATCATTAGGTTTTAGAGTCTTGAGACAGCAGGTAACGGCAGCAGAGTAGACAGGCCCTTGCCCTTTAGAGACATGGTTTGAAGGATATAACGTCCAGGAAATGGACTTGTCACAGCAGTAGTAAGTATCATTAGGTCTTAGAGTCTTGAGACAGCAGGTAACGGCAGCAGAGTAGACAGGCCCTTGCCCCTTAGGGACCTGTGTTGAAGGATATAAAGTCCAGGAAATGGACTTGTCACAGCAGTAGTAAGTATCATTAGGTTTTAGAGTCTTGAGACAGCAGGTAACGGCAGCAGAGTAGACAGGCCCTTGCCCTTTAGAGACATGGTTTGAAGGATATAACGTCCAGGAAATGGACTTGTCACAACAGTAGTAAGTATCATTAGGTCTTAGAGTCTTGAGACAGCAGGTAACGGCAGCAGAGTAGACAGGCCCTTGCCCCTTAGGGACCTGTGTTGAAGGATATAAAGTCCAGGAAATGGACTTGTCACAGCAGTAGTAAGTATCATTAGGTTTTAGAGTCTTGAGACAGCAGGTAACGGCAGCAGAGTAGACAGGCCCTTGCCCCTTAGGGACATGGTTTGAAGGATATAACGTCCAGGAAATGGACTTGTCACAGCAGTAGTAAGTATCATTAGGTCTTAGAGTCTTGAAACAGCAGGTAACGGCAGCAGAGTAGACAGGCCCTTGCCCCTTAGGGACATGGTTTGAAGGATATAACGTCCAGGAAATGGACTTGTCACAGCAGTAGTAAGTATCATTAGGTTTTAGAGTCTTGAGACAGCAGGTAACAGCAGCAGAGTAGACAGGCCATTGCCCTTTAGAGACATGGTTTGAAGGATATAACGTCCAGGAAATGGACTTGTCACAGCAGTAGTAATTATCATTAGGTTTTAGAGTCTTGAGACAGCAGGTAACGGCAGCAGAGTAGACAGGCCCTTGCCCTTTAGAGACATGGTTTGAAGGATATAACGTCCAGGAAATGGACTTGTCACAGCAGTAGTAAGTATCATTAGGTCTTAGAGTCTTGAAACAGCAGGTAACGGCAGCAGAGTAGACAGGCCCTTGCCCCTTAGGGACATGGTTTGAAGGATATAACGTCCAGGAAATGGACTTGTCACAGCAGTAGTAAGTATAATTAGGTTTTAGAGTCTTGAGACAGCAGGTAACGGCAGCAGAGTAGACAGGCCCTTGCCCTTTAGAGACATGGTTTGAAGGATATAACGTCCAGGAAATGGACTTGTCACAGCAGTAGTAAGTATCATTAGGTCTTAGAGTCTTGAAACAGCAGGTAACGGCAGCAGAGTAGACAGGCCCTTGCCCTTTAGAGACATGGTTTGAAGGATATAACGTCCAGGAAATGGACTTGTCACAACAGTAGTAAGTATCATTAGGTCTTAGAGTCTTGAGACAGCAGGTAACGGCAGCAGAGTAGACAGGCCCTTGCCCCTTAGGGACCTGTGTTGAAGGATATAAAGTCCAGGAAATGGACTTGTCACAGCAGTAGTAAGTATCATTAGGTTTTAGAGTCTTGAGACAGCAGGTAACGGCAGCAGAGTAGACAGGCCCTTGCCCCTTAGGGACCTGTGTTGAAGGATATAACGTCCGGCAGTTGAATTGACACAGCAGTAGTAGTAGTAGTAAGTATCATTAGGTTTATGAGTCTTGAGACAGCAGGTAACGGCAGCAAAGTACACAGGCCCTTGCCCCTTAGGGACCTGTGTAGAAGGATATAAAGTCCAGGAAATGGACTTGTCACAGCAGTAGTAAGTATAATTAGGTTTATGAGTCTTGAGACAGCAGGTAACGGCAGCAGAGTAGACAGGCCCTTGCCCCTTAGGGACATGGTTTGAAGGATATAACGTCCAGGAAATGGACTTGTCACAGCAGTAGTAAGTATCATTAGGTTTTAGAGTCTTGAGACAGCAGGTAACAGCAGCAGAGTAGACAGGCCATTGCCCTTTAGAGACATGGTTTGAAGGATATAACGTCCAGGAAATGGACTTGTCACAGCAGTAGTAAGTATCATTAGGTTTATGAGTCTTGAGACAGCAGGTAACGGCAGCAGAGTAGACAGGCCATTGCCCTTTAGAGACATGGTTTGAAGGATATAACGTCCAGGAAATGGACTTGTCACAGCAGTAGTAATTATCATTAGGTTTTAGAGTCTTGAGACAGCAGGTAACGGCAGCAGAGTAGACAGGCCCTTGCCCTTTAGAGACATGGTTTGAAGGATATAACGTCCAGGAAATGGACTTGTCACAGCAGTAGTAAGTATCATTAGGTCTTAGAGTCTTGAAACAGCAGGTAACGGCAGCAGAGTAGACAGGCCCTTGCCCCTTAGGGACATGGTTTGAAGGATATAACGTCCAGGAAATGGACTTGTCACAGCAGTAGTAAGTATAATTAGGTTTTAGAGTCTTGAGACAGCAGGTAACGGCAGCAGAGTAGACAGGCCCTTGCCCTTTAGAGACATGGTTTGAAGGATATAACGTCCAGGAAATGGACTTGTCACAGCAGTAGTAAGTATCATTAGGTCTTAGAGTCTTGAAACAGCAGGTAACGGCAGCAGAGTAGACAGGCCCTTGCCCTTTAGAGACATGGTTTGAAGGATATAACGTCCAGGAAATGGACTTGCCACAACAGTAGTAAGTATCATTAGGTCTTAGAGTCTTGAGACAGCAGGTAACGGCAGCAGAGTAGACAGGCCCTTGCCGCTTAGGGACCTGTGTTGAAGGATATAAAGTCCAGGAAATGGACTTGTCACAGCAGTAGTAAGTATCATTAGGTTTTAGAGTCTTGAGACAGCAGGTAACGGCAGCAGAGTAGACAGGCCCTTGCCCCTTAGGGACCTGTGTTGAAGGATATAACGTCCGGCAGTTGAATTGACACAGCAGTAGTAGTAGTAGTAAGTATCATTAGGTTTATGAGTCTTGAGACAGCAGGTAACGGCAGCAAAGTACACAGGCCCTTGCCCCTTAGGGACCTGTGTAGAAGGATATAAAGTCCAGGAAATGGACTTGTCACAGCAGTAGTAAGTATAATTAGGTTTATGAGTCTTGAGACAGCAGGTAACGGCAGCAGAGTAGACAGGCCCTTGCCCCTTAGGGACATGGTTTGAAGGATATAACGTCCAGGAAATGGACTTGTCACAGCAGTAGTAAGTATCATTAGGTTTTAGAGTCTTGAGACAGCAGGTAACAGCAGCAGAGTAGACAGGCCATTGCCCTTTAGAGACATGGTTTGAAGGATATAACGTCCAGGAAATGGACTTGTCACAGCAGTAGTAAGTATCATTAGGTTTTAGAGTCTTGAGACAGCAGGTAACAGCAGCAGAGTAGACAGGCCATTGCCCTTTAGAGACATGGTTTGAAGGATATAACGTCCAGGAAATGGACTTGTCACAGCAGTAGTAATTATCATTAGGTTTTAGAGTCTTGAGACAGCAGGTAACGGCAGCAGAGTAGACAGGCCCTTGCCCTTTAGAGACATGGTTTGAAGGATATAACGTCCAGGAAATGGACTTGTCACAGCAGTAGTAAGTATCATTAGGTCTTAGAGTCTTGAGACAGCAGGTAACGGCAGCAGAGTAGACAGGCCCTTGCCCCTTAGGGACATGGTTTGAAGGATATAACGTCCAGGAAATGGACTTGTCACAGCAGTAGTAAGTATCATTAGGTTTTAGAGTCTTGAGACAGCAGGTAACGGCAGCAGAGTAGACAGGCCCTTGCCCTTTAGAGACATGGTTTGAAGGATATAACGTCCAGGAAATGGACTTGTCACAGCAGTAGTAAGTATCATTAGGTCTTAGAGTCTTGAGACAGCAGGTAACGGCAGCAGAGTAGACAGGCCCTTGCCCCTTAGGGACCTGTGTTGAAGGATATAAAGTCCAGGAAATGGACTTGTCACAGCAGTAGTAAGTATCATTAGGTTTTAGAGTCTTGAGACAGCAGGTAACGGCAGCAGAGTAGACAGGCCATTGCCCTTTAGAGACATGGTTTGAAGGATATAACGTCCAGGAAATGGACTTGTCACAGCAGTAGTAAGTATCATTAGGTCTTAGAGTCTTGAGACAGCAGGTAACGGCAGCAGAGTAGACAGGCCCTTGCCCCTTAGGGACATGGTTTGAAGGATATAACGTCCAGGAAATGGACTTGTCACAGCAGTAGTAAGTATCATTAGGTTTTAGAGTCTTGAGACAGCAGGTAACGGCAGCAAAGTACACAGGCCCTTGCCCCTTAGGGACCTGTGTAGAAGGATATAAAGTCCAGGAAATGGACTTGTCACAGCAGTAGTAAGTATCATTAGGTTTTAGAGTCTTGAGACAGCAGGTAACGGCAGCAGAGTAGACAGGCCCTTGCCCCTTATGGACATGGTTTGAAGGATATAACGTCCGGCAGTTGAATTGACACAGCAGTAGTAGTAGTAGTAAGTATCATTAGGTTTATGAGTCTTGAGACAGCAGGTAACGGCAGCAAAGTACACAGGCCCTTGCCCCTTAGGGACCTGTGTAGAAGGATATAAAGTCCAGGAAATGGACTTGTCACAGCAGTAGTAAGTATAATTAGGTTTATGAGTCTTGAGACAGCAGGTAACGGCAGCAGAGTAGACAGGCCCTTGCCCCTTAGGGACATGGTTTGAAGGATATAACGTCCAGGAAATGGACTTGTCACAGCAGTAGTAAGTATCATTAGGTTTTAGAGTCTTGAGACAGCAGGTAACAGCAGCAGAGTAGACAGGCCATTGCCCTTTAGAGACATGGTTTGAAGGATATAACGTCCAGGAAATGGACTTGTCACAGCAGTAGTAATTATCATTAGGTTTTAGAGTCTTGAGACAGCAGGTAACGGCAGCAGAGTAGACAGGCCCTTGCCCTTTAGAGACATGGTTTGAAGGATATAACGTCCAGGAAATGGACTTGTCACAGCAGTAGTAAGTATCATTAGGTCTTAGAGTCTTGAAACAGCAGGTAACGGCAGCAGAGTAGACAGGCCCTTGCCCCTTAGGGACATGGTTTGAAGGATATAACGTCCAGGAAATGGACTTGTCACAGCAGTAGTAAGTATAATTAGGTTTTAGAGTCTTGAGACAGCAGGTAACGGCAGCAAAGTACACAGGCCCTTGCCCCTTAGGGACCTGTGTAGAAGGATATAAAGTCCAGGAAATGGACTTGTCACAACAGTAGTAAGTATCATTAGGTCTTAGAGTCTTGAGACAGCAGGTAACGGCAGCAGAGTAGACAGGCCCTTGCCCCTTAGGGACCTGTGTTGAAGGATATAAAGTCCAGGAAATGGACTTGTCACAGCAGTAGTAAGTATCATTAGGTCTTAGAGTCTTGAAACAGCAGGTAACGGCAGCAGAGTAGACAGGCCCTTGCCCTTTAGAGACATGGTTTGAAGGATATAACGTCCAGGAAATGGACTTGTCACAACAGTAGTAAGTATCATTAGGTTTATGAGTCTTGAGACAGCAGGTAACGGCAGCAAAGTACACAGGCCCTTGCCCCTTAGGGACCTGTGTAGAAGGATATAAAGTCCAGGAAATGGACTTGTCACAGCAGTAGTAAGTATCATTAGGTTTTAGAGTCTTGAGACAGCAGGTAACGGCAGCAGAGTAGACAGGCCCTTGCCCCTTAGGGACATGGTTTGAAGGATATAACGTCCGGCAGTTGAATTGACACAGCAGTAGTAGTAGTAGTAAGTATCATTAGGTTTATGAGTCTTGAGACAGCAGGTAACGGCAGCAAAGTACACAGGCCCTTGCCCCTTAGGGACCTGTGTAGAAGGATATAAAGTCCAGGAAATGGACTTGTCACAGCAGTAGTAAGTATAATTAGGTTTATGAGTCTTGAGACAGCAGGTAACGGCAGCAGAGTAGACAGGCCCTTGCCCCTTAGGGACATGGTTTGAAGGATATAACGTCCAGGAAATGGACTTGTCACAGCAGTAGTAAGTATCATTAGGTTTTAGAGTCTTGAGACAGCAGGTAACAGCAGCAGAGTAGACAGGCCATTGCCCTTTAGAGACATGGTTTGAAGGATATAACGTCCAGGAAATGGACTTGTCACAGCAGTAGTAAGTATCATTAGGTTTTAGAGTCTTGAGACAGCAGGTAACAGCAGCAGAGTAGACAGGCCATTGCCCTTTAGAGACATGGTTTGAAGGATATAACGTCCAGGAAATGGACTTGTCACAGCAGTAGTAATTATCATTAGGTTTTAGAGTCTTGAGACAGCAGGTAACGGCAGCAGAGTAGACAGGCCCTTGCCCTTTAGAGACATGGTTTGAAGGATATAACGTCCAGGAAATGGACTTGTCACAGCAGTAGTAAGTATCATTAGGTCTTAGAGTCTTGAGACAGCAGGTAACGGCAGCAAAGTACACAGGCCCTTGCCCCTTAGGGACCTGTGTAGAAGGATATAAAGTCCAGGAAATGGACTTGTCACAGCAGTAGTAAGTATCATTAGGTTTTAGAGTCTTGAGACAGCAGGTAACGGCAGCAGAGTAGACAGGCCATTGCCCTTTAGAGACATGGTTTGAAGGATATAACGTCCAGGAAATGGACTTGTCACAGCAGTAGTAAGTATCATTAGGTCTTAGAGTCTTGAGACAGCAGGTAACGGCAGCAGAGTAGACAGGCCCTTGCCCCTTAGGGACATGGTTTGAAGGATATAACGTCCAGGAAATGGACTTGTCACAGCAGTAGTAAGTATCATTAGGTTTTAGAGTCTTGAGACAGCAGGTAACGGCAGCAAAGTACACAGGCCCTTGCCCCTTAGGGACCTGTGTAGAAGGATATAAAGTCCAGGAAATGGACTTGTCACAGCAGTAGTAAGTATCATTAGGTTTTAGAGTCTTGAGACAGCAGGTAACGGCAGCAGAGTAGACAGGCCCTTGCCCCTTATGGACATGGTTTGAAGGATATAACGTCCGGCAGTTGAATTGACACAGCAGTAGTAGTAGTAGTAAGTATCATTAGGTTTATGAGTCTTGAGACAGCAGGTAACGGCAGCAAAGTACACAGGCCCTTGCCCCTTAGGGACCTGTGTAGAAGGATATAAAGTCCAGGAAATGGACTTGTCACAGCAGTAGTAAGTATAATTAGGTTTATGAGTCTTGAGACAGCAGGTAACGGCAGCAGAGTAGACAGGCCCTTGCCCCTTAGGGACATGGTTTGAAGGATATAACGTCCAGGAAATGGACTTGTCACAGCAGTAGTAAGTATCATTAGGTTTTAGAGTCTTGAGACAGCAGGTAACAGCAGCAGAGTAGACAGGCCATTGCCCTTTAGAGACATGGTTTGAAGGATATAACGTCCAGGAAATGGACTTGTCACAGCAGTAGTAATTATCATTAGGTTTTAGAGTCTTGAGACAGCAGGTAACGGCAGCAGAGTAGACAGGCCCTTGCCCTTTAGAGACATGGTTTGAAGGATATAACGTCCAGGAAATGGACTTGTCACAGCAGTAGTAAGTATCATTAGGTCTTAGAGTCTTGAAACAGCAGGTAACGGCAGCAGAGTAGACAGGCCCTTGCCCCTTAGGGACATGGTTTGAAGGATATAACGTCCAGGAAATGGACTTGTCACAGCAGTAGTAAGTATAATTAGGTTTTAGAGTCTTGAGACAGCAGGTAACGGCAGCAAAGTACACAGGCCCTTGCCCCTTAGGGACCTGTGTAGAAGGATATAAAGTCCAGGAAATGGACTTGTCACAACAGTAGTAAGTATCATTAGGTCTTAGAGTCTTGAGACAGCAGGTAACGGCAGCAGAGTAGACAGGCCCTTGCCCCTTAGGGACCTGTGTTGAAGGATATAAAGTCCAGGAAATGGACTTGTCACAGCAGTAGTAAGTATCATTAGGTCTTAGAGTCTTGAAACAGCAGGTAACGGCAGCAGAGTAGACAGGCCCTTGCCCTTTAGAGACATGGTTTGAAGGATATAACGTCCAGGAAATGGACTTGTCACAACAGTAGTAAGTATCATTAGGTTTATGAGTCTTGAGACAGCAGGTAACGGCAGCAAAGTACACAGGCCCTTGCCCCTTAGGGACCTGTGTAGAAGGATATAAAGTCCAGGAAATGGACTTGTCACAGCAGTAGTAAGTATCATTAGGTTTTAGAGTCTTGAGACAGCAGGTAACGGCAGCAGAGTAGACAGGCCCTTGCCCCTTATGGACATGGTTTGAAGGATATAACGTCCGGCAGTTGAATTGACACAGCAGTAGTAGTAGTAGTAAGTATCATTAGGTTTATGAGTCTTGAGACAGCAGGTAACGGCAGCAAAGTACACAGGCCCTTGCCCCTTAGGGACCTGTGTAGAAGGATATAAAGTCCAGGAAATGGACTTGTCACAGCAGTAGTAAGTATAATTAGGTTTATGAGTCTTGAGACAGCAGGTAACGGCAGCAGAGTAGACAGGCCCTTGCCCCTTAGGGACATGGTTTGAAGGATATAACGTCCAGGAAATGGACTTGTCACAGCAGTAGTAAGTATCATTAGGTTTTAGAGTCTTGAGACAGCAGGTAACAGCAGCAGAGTAGACAGGCCATTGCCCTTTAGAGACATGGTTTGAAGGATATAACGTCCAGGAAATGGACTTGTCACAGCAGTAGTAAGTATCATTAGGTTTTAGAGTCTTGAGACAGCAGGTAACAGCAGCAGAGTAGACAGGCCATTGCCCTTTAGAGACATGGTTTGAAGGATATAACGTCCAGGAAATGGACTTGTCACAGCAGTAGTAATTATCATTAGGTTTTAGAGTCTTGAGACAGCAGGTAACGGCAGCAGAGTAGACAGGCCCTTGCCCTTTAGAGACATGGTTTGAAGGATATAACGTCCAGGAAATGGACTTGTCACAGCAGTAGTAAGTATCATTAGGTCTTAGAGTCTTGAGACAGCAGGTAACGGCAGCAAAGTACACAGGCCCTTGCCCCTTAGGGACCTGTGTAGAAGGATATAAAGTCCAGGAAATGGACTTGTCACAGCAGTAGTAAGTATCATTAGGTTTTAGAGTCTTGAGACAGCAGGTAACGGCAGCAGAGTAGACAGGCCATTGCCCTTTAGAGACATGGTTTGAAGGATATAACGTCCAGGAAATGGACTTGTCACAGCAGTAGTAAGTATCATTAGGTCTTAGAGTCTTGAGACAGCAGGTAACGGCAGCAGAGTAGACAGGCCCTTGCCCCTTAGGGACATGGTTTGAAGGATATAACGTCCAGGAAATGGACTTGTCACAGCAGTAGTAAGTATCATTAGGTTTTAGAGTCTTGAGACAGCAGGTAACGGCAGCAAAGTACACAGGCCCTTGCCCCTTAGGGACCTGTGTAGAAGGATATAAAGTCCAGGAAATGGACTTGTCACAGCAGTAGTAAGTATCATTAGGTTTTAGAGTCTTGAGACAGCAGGTAACGGCAGCAGAGTAGACAGGCCCTTGCCCCTTATGGACATGGTTTGAAGGATATAACGTCCGGCAGTTGAATTGACACAGCAGTAGTAGTAGTAGTAAGTATCATTAGGTTTATGAGTCTTGAGACAGCAGGTAACGGCAGCAAAGTACACAGGCCCTTGCCCCTTAGGGACCTGTGTAGAAGGATATAAAGTCCAGGAAATGGACTTGTCACAGCAGTAGTAAGTATAATTAGGTTTATGAGTCTTGAGACAGCAGGTAACGGCAGCAGAGTAGACAGGCCCTTGCCCCTTAGGGACATGGTTTGAAGGATATAACGTCCAGGAAATGGACTTGTCACAGCAGTAGTAAGTATCATTAGGTTTTAGAGTCTTGAGACAGCAGGTAACAGCAGCAGAGTAGACAGGCCATTGCCCTTTAGAGACATGGTTTGAAGGATATAACGTCCAGGAAATGGACTTGTCACAGCAGTAGTAATTATCATTAGGTTTTAGAGTCTTGAGACAGCAGGTAACGGCAGCAGAGTAGACAGGCCCTTGCCCTTTAGAGACATGGTTTGAAGGATATAACGTCCAGGAAATGGACTTGTCACAGCAGTAGTAAGTATCATTAGGTCTTAGAGTCTTGAAACAGCAGGTAACGGCAGCAGAGTAGACAGGCCCTTGCCCCTTAGGGACATGGTTTGAAGGATATAACGTCCAGGAAATGGACTTGTCACAGCAGTAGTAAGTATAATTAGGTTTTAGAGTCTTGAGACAGCAGGTAACGGCAGCAAAGTACACAGGCCCTTGCCCCTTAGGGACCTGTGTAGAAGGATATAAAGTCCAGGAAATGGACTTGTCACAACAGTAGTAAGTATCATTAGGTCTTAGAGTCTTGAGACAGCAGGTAACGGCAGCAGAGTAGACAGGCCCTTGCCCCTTAGGGACCTGTGTTGAAGGATATAAAGTCCAGGAAATGGACTTGTCACAGCAGTAGTAAGTATCATTAGGTCTTAGAGTCTTGAAACAGCAGGTAACGGCAGCAGAGTAGACAGGCCCTTGCCCTTTAGAGACATGGTTTGAAGGATATAACGTCCAGGAAATGGACTTGTCACAACAGTAGTAAGTATCATTAGGTTTATGAGTCTTGAGACAGCAGGTAACGGCAGCAAAGTACACAGGCCCTTGCCCCTTAGGGACCTGTGTAGAAGGATATAAAGTCCAGGAAATGGACTTGTCACAGCAGTAGTAAGTATCATTAGGTTTTAGAGTCTTGAGACAGCAGGTAACGGCAGCAGAGTAGACAGGCCCTTGCCCCTTAGGGACATGGTTTGAAGGATATAACGTCCGGCAGTTGAATTGACACAGCAGTAGTAGTAGTAGTAAGTATCATTAGGTTTATGAGTCTTGAGACAGCAGGTAACGGCAGCAAAGTACACAGGCCCTTGCCCCTTAGGGACCTGTGTAGAAGGATATAAAGTCCAGGAAATGGACTTGTCACAGCAGTAGTAAGTATAATTAGGTTTATGAGTCTTGAGACAGCAGGTAACGGCAGCAGAGTAGACAGGCCCTTGCCCCTTAGGGACATGGTTTGAAGGATATAACGTCCAGGAAATGGACTTGTCACAGCAGTAGTAAGTATCATTAGGTTTTAGAGTCTTGAGACAGCAGGTAACAGCAGCAGAGTAGACAGGCCATTGCCCTTTAGAGACATGGTTTGAAGGATATAACGTCCAGGAAATGGACTTGTCACAGCAGTAGTAAGTATCATTAGGTTTTAGAGTCTTGAGACAGCAGGTAACGGCAGCAAAGTACACAGGCCCTTGCCCCTTAGGGACCTGTGTAGAAGGATATAAAGTCCAGGAAATGGACTTGTCACAGCAGTAGTAAGTATCATTAGGTTTTAGAGTCTTGAGACAGCAGGTAACGGCAGCAGAGTAGACAGGCCCTTGCCCTTTAGAGACATGGTTTGAAGGATATAACGTCCAGGAAATGGACTTGTCACAGCAGTAGTAAGTATCATTAGGTCTTAGAGTCTTGAGACAGCAGGTAACGGCAGCAGAGTAGACAGGCCCTTGCCCCTTAGGGACCTGTGTTGAAGGATATAAAGTCCAGGAAATGGACTTGTCACAGCAGTAGTAAGTATCATTAGGTTTTAGAGTCTTGAGACAGCAGGTAACGGCAGCAGAGTAGACAGGCCCTTGCCCTTTAGAGACATGGTTTGAAGGATATAACGTCCAGGAAATGGACTTGTCACAACAGTAGTAAGTATCATTAGGTCTTAGAGTCTTGAGACAGCAGGTAACGGCAGCAGAGTAGACAGGCCCTTGCCCCTTAGGGACCTGTGTTGAAGGATATAAAGTCCAGGAAATGGACTTGTCACAGCAGTAGTAAGTATCATTAGGTTTTAGAGTCTTGAGACAGCAGGTAACGGCAGCAGAGTAGACAGGCCCTTGCCCCTTAGGGACATGGTTTGAAGGATATAACGTCCAGGAAATGGACTTGTCACAGCAGTAGTAAGTATCATTAGGTCTTAGAGTCTTGAAACAGCAGGTAACGGCAGCAGAGTAGACAGGCCCTTGCCCCTTAGGGACATGGTTTGAAGGATATAACGTCCAGGAAATGGACTTGTCACAGCAGTAGTAAGTATCATTAGGTTTTAGAGTCTTGAGACAGCAGGTAACAGCAGCAGAGTAGACAGGCCATTGCCCTTTAGAGACATGGTTTGAAGGATATAACGTCCAGGAAATGGACTTGTCACAGCAGTAGTAATTATCATTAGGTTTTAGAGTCTTGAGACAGCAGGTAACGGCAGCAGAGTAGACAGGCCCTTGCCCTTTAGAGACATGGTTTGAAGGATATAACGTCCAGGAAATGGACTTGTCACAGCAGTAGTAAGTATCATTAGGTCTTAGAGTCTTGAAACAGCAGGTAACGGCAGCAGAGTAGACAGGCCCTTGCCCCTTAGGGACATGGTTTGAAGGATATAACGTCCAGGAAATGGACTTGTCACAGCAGTAGTAAGTATAATTAGGTTTTAGAGTCTTGAGACAGCAGGTAACGGCAGCAGAGTAGACAGGCCCTTGCCCTTTAGAGACATGGTTTGAAGGATATAACGTCCAGGAAATGGACTTGTCACAGCAGTAGTAAGTATCATTAGGTCTTCGAGTCTTGAGACAGCAGGTAACGGCAGCAGAGTAGACAGGCCCTTGCCCCTTAGGGACATGGTTTGAAGGATATAACGTCCAGGAAATGGACTTGTCACAGCAGTAGTAAGTATCATTAGGTTTTAGAGTCTTGAGACAGCAGGTAACGGCAGCAGAGTAGACAGGCCCTTGCCCCTTAGGGACCTGTGTTGAAGGATATAACGTCCGGCAGTTGAATTGACACAGCAGTAGTAGTAAGTATAATTAGGTTTATGAGTCTTGAGACAGCAGGTAACGGCAGCAGAGTACACAGGCCCTTGCCCCTTAGGGACCTGTGTTGAAGGATATAACGTCCGGCAGTAGACTTGTCACAGCAGTAGTAGTAAGTATCATATTAGGTTTGAGACTGCAGGTTTTTGATGTAAAATTCACGGGGGGAAAAATCAGATACAATATTCGCCAAGTTTGTAAGGGATAATTTTCATTTTCTTCAACAATTTTATTTTATTTGGTCTCCTTAAGGATCAATAAGAGGGGCATTAAAATCATCATTAATCCAGGATTCGTTCATTTTGATGAATGTGAGTCTGTCCACATTTTCTGCAGACAGACGTGTCCGGTAGTCAGTGACCACGCCACCTGCCGCACTAAACACTCTCTCAGATAGAACACTTGAGGCGGGGCATGCAAGTACCTCCAGCGCATACTGAGCAAGTTCTGGCCAGGTGTCAATTTTTTTGGTCCAGTACTCCATGGGGTCATTACTCTCTATGTTATCAGGAGCACTAGCCGACCCTAAATAGTCACTCACCATACGGTCCAGCCGCTGGCGGTGACTACTATTGCTGCTGGTGCTGCTGCATGGAGCATTGGAAGACTCTGGCTGATAAAAGTCATAAAACATACTCAGCAAATTTTGTGGTTTTTTGGTACTGCTGGGACCACCACAAGTTTGCTGAGTACTTTGCAGAGGAGTGAAAACTGTGGCCCGGGGTGAAGGTGCGGGAAAAGCATCTTCAACCCAGCGAGCAAGGGCTTCATGGATCTTTCGCATCATGTTGTCTGCCTGGGATGGGGGAAGGAACTGCCTTAATTTCCCTTTACAGCGGGGATCTAAAATGGTGGCCACCCACATGTCCAGCCTCACTTTCAATTTCTTTATCCGGGGGTCACTCTTGAAGCACTGGATCATGTGAGCAGCCATAGGAAAGAGGTGCCTGCCAGAAATCTCCTCTTCCGGCCTGTTATCACAGCTGTCACCATCCTGCTCCAGCAGCTCATCAATCTCTTCCCACCCCCGTACAATTGCCTCTTCCTCCTCCTCCTCAACCTCTGCCTCTCCTACGTCCTCTTCCTGGGCATCAGCATGATCAGACACTCCCAAATTTGCCTGTGCACTCTGATCTCCACGTCCAAGCAAGTTAAACAACATTTTGTCAAGCATGAAGATAAGGGGGAGTACTTGTGAGATGCTACAGTTCTCCATGCTGACCAACTTTGTGGCTTGCTCGAAAGGCTGCAAAACTTGGCAAACCTGACCAATTTGCTCCCACTGGTCCCCAGTAATGTAGTCCAGTGACAAATTTGAGGAAGCTGTCTCAGAAAGATAGATTCTGACTGCCATTCGCTGCTCCCACAACCTCTGCAACATGTAGAGGGTGGAGTTCCACCGCGTTGGGCAATCACTTATGAGTCTGTGCTGCGGAAGATTATGACGGCGCTGCAACAACTTCAAAGAAGCGGAGGCGGTTGCTGAGCGCCGGATGTGAGCTGACACCTTTCGTGCTGTTGAAACAGCGTCCTTTAACCCTTCATATGTTCCTAAGAACTTACTAACTATAAGATTGAAGACGTGGGCCAAACAGGGAAGATGGGTGTAGCCACCTAGACGCATAGCAGACAGCATATTAGACCCATTGTCAGAGACGACAATTCCTGTAAGAAGTTTCCGTGGGGCCAACCACTGGCGGATCTGATCTTCAAAGGCACTAAGGATTTCAGATCCTGTTTGCCTCTTCTCTTCCATCGATACCAGCTTCAGCATTGCTTGGCATCGATGGTGCTGCATGCCAGTATACGAGCGAAACTGCTTGATGGGAGGCTCATCAACTACCTGGCCTGCCACAGAACAGGTGGCAGAGGGGAGTGGAGCGGGCCTCCCCTTGACCCCACGAGGTGGCACCACAAGCTGTTGAGATACTGGACAAGATCTTCCACCATCCCCAGCACGATGTAGAGTGACCCAATGGGCTGTATAAGTTATATACTTCCCCTGCCCATGCCTGCTGCTCCAGGCATCTGTAGTAAAATGGACCTTTCCACCCACCGCATGGTCCATTGACCGGGCTACACACGCCACCATTTGCTGGTGTAGGGCAGGTATCGCTTTCCTGGCAAAATAATGTCGGCTGGGGATCCTCCATTGTGGCGCCACACTGCTCATAAGTTTGCGGAAGGGGGCACTGTCCACAAAATTGTAGGGTAGCAGCTGTTGGGCCAACATTTTTGCCAGGAGCCCATTATTTTTTACAACAAATTTGTCATTTGCAGGGAGCATACGCTTCCTCTGCAACATTTCAGGAACCGAAGGCTGGCGCTGAAAACCTAATGAGGTGGATTGGTGCACTATTCCAGCCTGGCATGCAGAGAGAATCGGACAGGATTGGGAAGGTGCAGGCTGAATAGGGACAGGCCGAAGGCTGGAAGGAGGAAGGGGTGGGCCTGCTGTTGCTGCTGTTCCAGCCACACTCTTCCCAGAATTCTGTACCCACTGAAATGCACTGTGGTGATGGACGCGCAGATGGCTTCTCATGCCAGAAGTGCCAAAGCCGCTGCCCTTTTGGCCTCTGCTTACCGCTTTGCGGCATATGGTACAGACCACCTTGCAAACGTCCTCTGCATGGTCTGTAAAGAAATGCCATGCTGGGGATGACCTTTCTGCACTCCTACTGGTTTTTTTGGTTGTTTTTTTACCAGCATTGGAATTGGCAGCAACAGGAATTACAGCTGGAAGTTGCTGGCCAACTGGATGATCACTTTGACCATGGTGATTGTGCCTACTGCTGCTGACACCTAGGCCACGAGATGCCGTCCATGTAGGAACATTAGCCTCACAATCATCTACTTCAACCACAGAATTATCATCTTGTTCCTCCACCTGCACACTGTGCAAATCAGTGGTTGTATTAAGAAGTTGAGTAGTACCACTGGTGTCACAAGCTTGTGGAGCTTTTCTGCATGACAAAAAAATGGGGGCCATTTCTGTCAAAACATCACCCACTATTTCTTGAGAGCTTGGACCCAAGGTCTCTGCCAATGCCTCATCCAAATCTTTTTGCAAATCCCTCTCCTCATCCTGAAATGTTAAATTTAGCTCTGGAGAAGAGCACTGGGAGGAGGCAATCACATCACAATCAGCAACTGCCGCCAGGGTTTTCGCAGCCTCACGAGGAACATGAGAACTGGTGCTGCTGTGACTGTCAAGACTACCTAACAATTCCTCAGACTGGGTACAGGGCTCCTTTTCAAAATAGTTCAGGACAGTATTGGCTCGTTCCTCATTAATAGTTATCCTGCGACCAAACACAGGGAACAAATTGCGTACCAAAGGGGATCTATTCCTGCTGCCACCTTCTGCCTGATCACATGCTTTGCGTGATCCATAGTGATGCTCAAATACCCCTTTTTAAAATTCGAGTTTGGTCGAATTCGAATAGTAAATTATTCGAGGTCAGTCGAATATTCGAGTCGAATAATTTTTACTATTCGATTCGACCTCGGACTTCGAGCTCACTATTTGAGTCGGTATTCGAGCTAACTATTCGAGCTGACTATTCGAATTGGCCTTAAATAGCTTCCCAACACTTGTTTTGAGGGTTAATGATGCAAGAAACATATTTTTTTCCAAGTGACAACAGCAAGTGATTATGTGGGGATGTTCCTTTAAAAAAAAAAAAAGGTGAAAAGAGAAGTTGTGTCCAGAATTTTGTTCAGTACTGTATATACTTCTTCTTCTTCTTCTTTATCTTCTATATCTTCTTCTTCTTCTTCTATATCTTCTTCTTCTTCTTCATCTTCTTCTTCTTCTTCTTCATCTTCTTCATCTTCATCTTCTTCATCTTCATCTTCTTCATCTTCTTCATCTTCATCTTCTTCATCTTCTTCTTCATCTTCTTCATCTTCATCTTCTTCATCTTCTTCTTCATCTTCTTCATCTTCATCTTCTTCATCTTCTTCTTCTTCTTCTTCTTCATCTTCTTCTTCATCTTCTTCATCTTCTTCTTCATCTTCTTCATCTTCATCTTCTTCATCTTCTTCTTCATCTTCTTCATCTTCTTCATCTTCATCTTCTTCATCTTCTTCTTCATCTTCTTCATCTTCATCTTCTTCATCTTCTTCTTCATCTTCTTCTTCTTCTTCTTCTTCTTCTTCTTCTTCATCTTCTTCATCTTCTTCTTCATCTTCTTCATCTTCATCTTCTTCATCTTCTTCTTCATCTTCTTCATCTTCTTCATCTTCATCTTCTTCATCTTCTTCTTCATCTTCTTCATCTTCATCTTCTTCATCTTCATCTTCTTCATCTTCTTCATCTTCTTCTTCATCTTCTTCATCTTCTTCATCTTCATCTTCTTCATCTTCATCTTCATCTTCATCTTCTTCATCTTCTTCTTCATCTTCTTCTTCTTCTTCTTCTTCTTCTTCTTCTTCTTCTTCTTCTTCATCTTCTTCTTCATCTTCTTCATCTTCTTCTTCATCTTCTTCATCTTCATCTTCATCTTCATCTTCTTCATCTTCTTCTTCATCTTCTTCTTCATCTTCTTCATCTTCATCTTCTTCATCTTCTTCTTCATCTTCTTCATCTTCATCTTCTTCATCTTCTTCTTCTTCTTCTTCTTCTTCTTCTTCTTCTTCTTCTTCTTCATCTTCTTCATCTTCTTCTTCATCTTCTTCTTCATCTTCTTCATCTTCTTCTTCATCTTCTTCATCTTCTTCTTCATCTTCTTCATCTTCTTCTTCTTCTTCATCTTCTTCTATATCGTCTTCTTCGTCACTTATTTCTCTTTTCATTTTTTTTTTTTTAAAGAAATGCAGCTATTTTTGAGCGTAACAACAAATAGCTGGTGGCGCACGCATGTTGGAAGCGCCATTGTATGTGCTCCCTGGCAGTGGAAACACACAGACAGCAGGAGGTAAATTTAGCAGCAGGAGGAGGAGGATGAGTGTGTGGCAGCATGCAGTCAATGAGGCAGGCAGCGTGACATAATAGCCCTGGTACCTAGCGGTGATACCATGGCTGTAAATAAACACAACAGGAGGTCCCAGACAGCGGTCGTGCAGCCCACATTGTGTCCAATACACAACTGGGACAACACAGTTTTCAACCCGGGCACCTCAGAAAAATTAAACCTTTTTTTGTAATGGTTTTGTAGTTTTGGTTTTACAACCAATTACACAGATATATAGCTATTTTTTGACGTAATAGCTGGTGGCAGAGTGGCAGCAGAAGGTAAATCTGTGTACCCTGGCGGTGGGAAACACAGACAGACAGCAGCAGCAGCAGGAGGAGGAATGGAGGAGAGTAATTATGTGAGCAGCTATTGTTTGACGTAATAGCTGGTGGCAGTGTGGCAGCAGAAGGTAATTCTGTGTACCCTGGCAGTGGGAAACACAGACAGACAGCAGCAGCAGGAGGAATGGAGGAGTAGTGTGAGTGTGGCAGCAGGTAGGCAGCGTGACATAATAGCCCTGGTACCTAGCGGTGATACCAGGGCCGTAAATAAACACAACAGGAGGTCCCAGACAGCGGTCGTGCAGCCCACATTGTGTCCAATACACAACTGGGACAACACAGTTTTCAACCCGGGCACCTCAGAAAAATTAAACCTTTTTTTTTTTTAATGGTTTGTTTGGTTTCGGTTTTGCAACCAATATAGCTATTGTTTGACGTAATAGCTGGTGGCAGAGTGGCAGCAGAAGAAGGTCATTCTGTGTACCCTGGCAGTGGGAAACACAGACAGACAGCAGAAGGGCAGTACACAGCAGCCCACTGTAGGTGTAAAATGTGTGGCTGCAGGCGACGTAATAGTCAAAGTGAACCAGGCTGGCTTAGTGAGCAGGAGCCAGGAGGTGGTAAAGGGTGGTAAGGCACATTAACGATGGTTCCGGCAGCCAGTTCATGTCCCCCTCTCGCCGACAACAGGGGCCAGGAACTCGCCTTCCACCCACGCCTGGTTCATCTTGAGAAACGTCAGTCTGTCCACAGACTTGTGAGACAGACGTGAGCGTTTCTCGGTGACCACGCCACCAGCTGCACTGAAGCAGCGCTCGGACAGCACGCTGGAAGGGGGGCAGGACAGCACTTCCAGGGCGTACTGCGCTAGCTCGCTCCAGATCTCCATGCGCTTGACCCAATACTCCATGGGATCAACAGGGGCATCGCTGTCAAGCCCGCTGTACGACCCCATGTAGTCAGCCACCATGCGGGTCAGGCGCTGGCTGTGACCGGAGGAGGATGCTGCTGCATGCATCTCCTCTCTAGTCACTGCTGCCGGAGCCTCTACAGTCCTGTAGAGCTCGTGGCTGAGAGACAGCAGGTCTGTGGGGCGCTTGCTGCTGCTGGATGCAGGCACCTGCTGCTGCCTCTGTGCTGGCTGCTGGACAGTGGGGGTGGAAGGCTGGGGGAAGGCTTCCTCCAAGCGCTCAACAAGGGCCTGCTGCAAGCTCCTTATTTGTTGCGCTGGGTCTCCTCCTGCAGGCGGCAGGAACTGGCTCAACTTCCCCTTGAGGCGTGGGTCCAACATCATGCTGATCCAGATGTCCTCCCTCTGCTTCATCTGGATCACCCTGGGGTCCCTGCGCAGGCACGCCAGCATGTGCGCTGCCATTGGGAAGAGGCGGGCCACGTCTGCTGGCACATCGACGTCAGTGCTGTCCTCATCCTCCTCCTCTGCCGCCTCATCCTCTCTCCACCCCCGCACCAACTCAGCTGCGCTGTGCTGATCCCCCTCATCAGCAGCCAGGTCAGGGACCTCCACCAAGTCCTCCTCCTCCTCCCCCTCAGAGGTGGACTGCGCAGCTGGTTGCCGCTCCTGCTGGTCCAAGGCTGCCGCTCCCTGTTCCAGCAAACCATCGAGGGCCCTGTTCAGCAGAGAAACCAGGGGCACCCACTCGCAGACCATAGCATGGTCCCTGCTCACCATGTTTGTGGCCTGCAGGAAGGGAGCCAGCACAAAGCACACCTGCTGCATGTGCCTCCAGTCATCATCGGGGACGATGGACGGGATGTTGCTGGTCTTGTCCCTTCTCCGAGCTGCGGAAACAGTGGCCAGGGCAAGGTACTGGTTGACAGCGTGCCTCTGTTCAACCATACGCTCCAACATCGCCAGGGTGGAGTTCCAGCGAGTCGGAACGTCAATGATCAGCCGATGGCGTGGCAGATCCAGCTCCTTTTGCACGTCTTCCAGGCTCGCACAGGCTGCAGCCGAGCGCCGGAAGTGACGCACAACATTCCTTGCCGTTTCCAGCAGTTCGCCCATCCCCTGGTAGGTGCGCAGGAACTTCTGCACCACCAGGTTCAGCACGTGGGCAAGACAGGGGATGTGGGTCAGGTTTCCCCTGTCTATGGCAGCAACCAGATTGGCCCCATTGTCGGACACCACCTCTCCGACTCTGAGGCCTCTGGGGGTCAGCCAAATCCTCTCCTGCTCCTGGAGTTTGGCCAACACGTGGGCTGCCGTCAGCTTGGTCTTGCCAAGGCTGACCAAGTGCAGCAGCGCTTGGCAGTGGCGGGCCTTCACGCTGCTGCTGAGGCGGGGGGTTTGGCCAGGTGTGGCGGAGGATGGCAGAGGATCGGAGGAACCCGCTGCAGTTCCCCTGACCCTGCGGGGTGGCACCACCCACTGTGTTGCTGCTGCTGCTGCTGCTGTGCCCGCTGCTGCTCTCCCATCCTCACCCCCTTCCACCAAGCTGACCCAGTGGACAGTGAAGGACAGGTAGCGGCCTGTCCCGAAGCGGCTGCTCCAGGAGTCCATGGTGACGTGGACCCTTTCACCAACCGCGTGCTCCAGCCCTCGCTCCACATTGGCCATCACAAAGCGGTGCAGTGCTGGAATGGCCTTGCGGGAGAAAAAGTGTCTGCTGGGGAGCTGCCAGTCTGGGGCTGCACAAGCAAGCAGCGCCCGCATGTCGCTCCCCTCCTGCACGAGCGTGTACGGCAGGAGTTGGGAGCACATGGCCCGTGCCAGCAAGCCGTTCAGCTGCCGCACGCGACGGCTGCTGGGAGGCAGAGCCCTAACCACCCCCTGGAAGGACTCGCTCAAAAGGCTCTGGCGTGGCCTTTTGCTGACACGGGAATCACCAGACACAGCGGAGGAGGCCACTGAGGACTGGCTGCCAGAACAGGCCTCAGTGTCGACGGCAGGAGTTGCAGAGGGGGGAGGAGCAGTGCGTTTCCGCACTCCTGCTGGTGCTGCTGGAGGAGCAGGAGGGCGGGTGGCTGCTGTTGCTGCTGCTGAAGGCTGTGCAGTGATGGGTGTGGTGCCACTGCCAGCACCAGATGCCTTCAGCCTCTGGAACTCCTCATGCTGGTGGAAATGTTTAGCCGCAAGGTGGTTGATCAGCGAGCTGGTGCTGAACTTTAAGGGGTCTGCACCTCTGCTCAACTTCCGCTGACAGTGGTTGCAAGTGGCGTACTTGCTGTACACAGTGGGCATGGTGAAAAAGCGCCAGATTGGTGACAGAAACATCCCCCTACGGCATGGAAGCGCTGCTGCCTGTCTCCCTGTGGTGGTTGGGGGGGGGGCTTGGGTGCGGCTGGTGGTGGTACTGGCTGATGCTGCTGCTGCTGCTGCTGAGCCTGAGACACCAGCAGGCTGTGGGTCGCTGCCAATGCTTGCAATGATGCGCCTCCTTGCAAGGCCCACAAGCGCATCCTCCTCCTCCTCCGAGCTGCTGAGGACGACATCCCCTGGAGGTGGTGGCACCCAGTCTCTGTCTGTCACCGGGTCATCAACATCATCCTCCCCCTCCTCAAACATGTCCTGCTGGGATGATGACCCCCCAAACTCCTCTCCTGATGCATGGATGGGCTGCTTGACTGTCGCCACAGTCTTGCTGTCCAATCCCTCATCCCCCAAAGTGCCCATCAGCATCTCCTCCTCAAAATCGCCAACAACAGCAGACAATTGACTCATCATGCCTGGGGTCAAAAGAGTGCTGAATGAGAGGTCGGCGACTGACGGTGAACTGGCCTCCTCCCCAGACCCTGCTGGGCGGCTGCTGCGAACAGGGGTGGTGGTGGTGGTGGTGGTGGTGAGGGTGGAGGCCTCGGATGCAGAGCTGATGGCGGGCTGCTCATCCTCCGTCATGAGTTGCACCACAGTGTCTGCATCCTTTTCCTCAATGGGACGTTTCCGACCCGGCTGGAGGAAAATCGGAGCAGGTGCTACACGCTGCTGCTGCTGTGTCTCTGCAGCGTGAGTTGCAGATGCTCCTGCTGGGCGGCGCCCAAGGCGTCCACGGCCAGTGGCTATGGGAGGAATGTTAGCCACTGACGCTGCTGCTGCTGCTGCGGAACTGTGCATGTTGGCGCGCCCGCGGCCGCGGCTTGCCACAATGCTGCTCCCTCTCCTCCTGATTCCCTTGCTGCCCTTCCCCTTGCCCAAACCGCGCTGGCTGCCACTTCCAGACATCTTAAATGTTTTGGGCGTATAGACAAAAGTTTTGTAAAAGGGCGGGTGAAAAGTGGGGTACTTTAATGGAGTGGGTTGGTTGGTGAGGTGACTGAGTGAGTGTCCCCTAGTACAGTAAGTAAGTAGTAACAGTCAGGAAGTACAACTAGCAGTTACAATAATCAGTAGTAATCACAAGTAAATTTAGTGTGTGTACACTCAGACAGTGAGTGCACGCACGCAGGAGCTAGTAGCCTATGAACACAGTGACTGAGTGTCCTAGACTCCTAGTACAGTAAGAGTAAGTAGTAACAGTAAGTAGAACTAACTAATTACAATAATCAATCAGCGATCAGAAGGAAATGGAGTGTGGGTGGTGTGTGTACACTCAGACAGTGAGTGACCGCACGCAGGAGCTAGTAGCCTATGAACACAGTGACAGTGTCCTAGACTCCTAGTACAGTAAGAGTAAGTAGTAACAGTAAGTAGAACTAACTAATTACAATAATCAATCAGCGATCAGAAGGAAATGGAGTGTGGGTGGTGTGTGTACACTCAGACAGTGAGTGACCGCACGCAGGAGCTAGTAGCCTATGAACACAGTGACTGAGTGTCCTAGACTCCTAGTACAGTAAGAGTAAGTAGTAACAGTAAGTAGAACTAACTAATTACAATAATCAATCAGCGATCAGAAGGAAATGGAGTGTGGGTGGTGTGTGTACACTCAGACAGTGAGTGACCGCACGCAGGAGCTAGTAGCCTATGAACACAGTGACTGTCTGACTGAGTGTCCTAGACTCCTAGTACAGTAAGAGTAAGTAGTAACAGTAAGTACAACTAACTAACAATAATCTATCAGTAATCAGAAGGAAATAGAGTGTGTGTACACACAGACAGTGAGTGAGTGCACACACGCAGGAGCTAGCTAGTAGCCTATAAACAGTGACAGTCAGTGAGTGTCCTACTCCTAGTACAGTATAACTACAATACTATTAGTAAAGGACAGCAGAAATACTGGTATAGATGAGAGAAATAAACAGAGGACAGCTGCCCACAGAGGCAAGGCCCCCCTGAGGCCTAAACCTGTAAGCTTGCAGCAGCTGCCTGTCTCTAATGTAACACACAAGCTACTAACTAAAATACAATGTCTATCTAACTAACAACAATATAGGTGTATATGGCAGGTGTAGGTGAGCAAAAACGCTAGGTAAATGATCACAATAGAGCACTTGCTAAGCCAAAGCACAAAGGAGCAACTCTCTCTCTGTACAAGTCTCAGGCAAGCATGGAGAAACGTAACATGGCGGCCGCTATTTATAGGGTAGGGGCTGGCCAGGGTCCCCCTCTGTGATTGGCTGCCGTCAGAGGGCCTGGGAGCCCTCTGATTGGCTCTAAGGACATCAATCTGGGCTATGACGCTATTCGAGCTCGGTACCGAGCTCGAATAGCGCCGAGTTGCTCGAATAGCTCGAATAGTGAATGGGCTATTCGAGTGTACTCGGATAGCCCATTCGAATAGCTCCAGCTATTCGGAGCTCGAATACCGAGCTCGAATAGCTGAAAAAGAGCTCGAATATTCGAGCTACTCGAATATTCGAGCTCTGCTGAGCACCACTAGTGATCCACCATCGCTCCACTGTCTTTTTGGAGTGAAAGGTGCATCCTGCTGCTTTCGATCCATTGCCTTTGGACTCAGTAGATAAAATAAAAATTTTATATATATATATATAAAATTATAAATATATGTATATATATATATATATATATATACACACACACACTCTCTCTGTCACACCACAGTAAGCTAACTATCCCTGACCCTAGCACACTACAGCAAGTACACTCTATCACACTACACCTGACTCTCTCTCTCTATATATATATATCACTCTAAGCTAAACCTGACTCTCTCTCTCTATATCACACTAACCTAAGCCTGAATCTCTATCACACTAACCTAAGCCTACCTCTCTGATTCTCCTCACAGCAAATATTACACACTACACTACAATCTAGCTCTCACACTCAATCTACAATCTGTCACAAATACCCAGCTAACTCACTAATCCTCACTCTAGTCTAAGCTCACTCACACACAGTCTTTAAAAAGACTATTGGTTTATTATTTATACAGTAAAGTATATATCTCAAACTCAGTCAGTAACAAAATATGGGTCTGTCTCTCTCCTCTGCTCCACAAGACTGAAACCCACAAAATGGAGGACAGCCTCTCCTCTATTTTATACAAGATGGGTGGGATAAGTTGTGATAGGTCGCTAGGAAATGGTTGCTAACGTATGATTGGTCTATCTTTTTAAAGCAGCCCTATTTGTTCAGCAATTTCGCGGATTTCCGCGGAATTCCGAATTCCGGCAGTTGCCTGATTGGTTCATTCATTCCGAATGCAATGATTGGCTTAAAAATACCGTTCTGCCGGAATCGCGGAAATTCCGCGGAATTCCGTTTCCGTTAACGGAAAATTCCGCGTTCCGCGTTCCGATGCGGAAACGTAATTTCCGGCCGGAATTGCGGAAATTACAATTCCGCGATATCCGAGCGAGCAACCCTAGACAAAACACGCTAAGACAAAACATGCTAAGACACAACACGCTAAGACACAACACGCTAAGACAAAACACGCTAAGACACAACACGCTAAGATACAACACGCTAAGACACAACACGCTAAGACACAACACGCTAAGACAAAACACGCTAAGACAAAACACGCTAAGACAAAACACGCTAACATGCTAAGACACAACATGCTAAGACAAAACATGCTAAGACAAAACACGCTAAGATACAACATGCTAAGACACAACACGCTAAGACAAAACACGCTAAGGCAAAACACGCTAAGACAAAACACGCTAAGACAAAACACGCTAAGACACAACACGCTAACACGCTAAGACAAAACATGCTAGGACAAAACACGCTAAGACAAAACACGCTAAGACACAACACGCTAAGACAAAACACGCTAAGACAAAACACGCTAACATGCTAAGACACAACATGCTAAGACAAAACACGCTAAGACAAAACACGCTAAGACAAAACACGCTAAGATACAACACGCTAAGACACAACACGCTAAGACACAACACGCTAAGACACAACACGCTAACACGCTAAGACAAAACACGCTAAGACAAAACACGCTAAGACAAAACACGCTAAGGCAAAACACGCTAAGACACAACACGCTAAGACACAACACGCTAACACGCTAAGATAAAACACGCTAAGACAAAACACGGTAAGACACAACACGCTAAGATACAACACGCTAAGACAAAACACGCTAAGACACAACACGCTAACACGCTAAGACAAAACATGCTAGGACAAAACACGCTAAGACAAAACACGCTAAGACACAACACGCTAAGACAAAACACGCTAAGACAAAACACGCTAACATGCTAAGACACAACACGCTAAGACAAAACACGCTAAGACAAAACACGCTAAGACAAAACACGCTAAGATACAACATGCTAAGACACAACACGCTAAGACACAACACGCTAAGACACAACACGCTAACACGCTAAGACAAAACACGCTAAGACAAAACACGCTAAGACAAAACACGCTAAGGCAAAACACGCTAAGACACAACACGCTAAGACACAACACGCTAACACGCTAAGACAAAACACGCTAAGACAAAACACGGTAAGACAACACGCTAAGATACAACACGCTAAGACACAACACGCTAAGACACAACACGCTAAGACACAACACGCTAAGAAACAACACGCTAAGACAAAACACGCTAAGACAAAACACGCTAAGACAAAACACGCTAAGACAAAACACGCTAACATGCTAAGACAAAACACGCTTAGACACAACACGCTAAGACAAAACACGCTAAGACAAAACACGCTAAGACAAAACACGCTAAGACAAAACACGCTAACACGCTAAGACACAACACGCTAAGACACAACACGCTAAGACAAAACACGCTAAGACAAAACACGCTAAGACAAAACACGCTAAGACAAAACACGCTAAGACACAACACGCTAAGACACAACACGCTAAGACACAACACGCTAAGACAAAACACGCTAAGACACAACACGCTAAGACACAACACGCTAAGACAAAACACGCTAAGACAAAACACGCTAACATGCTAAGACACAACACGCTAAGACAAAACACGCTAAGACAAAACACGCTAAGACAAAACACGCTAAGACAAAACATGCTAAGACACAACACGCTAAGACACAACACGCTAAGATAAAACACGCTAAGACACAACACGCTAAGACACAACACGCTAAGACACAACACGCTAAGACACAACACGCTAAGACACAACACGCTAACACGCTAAGACAAAATACGCTAAGACAAAATACGCTAAGACACAACACGCTAAGACACAACACGCTAAGACAAAACACGCTAAGACAAAACACGCTAAGACACAACACGCTAAGACACAACACGCTAAGACAAAACACGCTAAGACAAAACACGCTAAGACAAAACACGCTAAGACACAACACGCTAAGACACAACACGCTAACACGCTAAGACACAACACGCTAAGACAAAACACGCTAAGACAACACGCTAAGACAACACGCTAAGACAAAACACGCTAAGACAAAACACGCTAAGACAAAACACGCTAAGACAAAACACGCTAAGACACAACACGCTAAGACAAAACAGGCTAACACGCTAAGACAAAACACGCTAAGACACAACACGCTAAGACACAACACGCTAAGACACAACACGCTAAGACACAACACGCTAAGACAAAACACGCTAAGACAAAACACGCTAAGACAAAACACGCTAAGACACAACACGCTAAGACAAAACACGCTAAGACAAAACACGCTAAGACAAAACACGCTAAGACAAAACACGCTAAGACACAACACGCTAAGACAAAACACGCTAAGACAAAACACGCTAAGACAAAACACGCTAAGACAAAACACGCTAAGACACAACACGCTAAGACACAACACGCTAAGACAAAACACGCTAAGACACAACACGCTAAGACACAACACGCTAAGACAAAACACGCTAAGACAAAACACGCTAACATGCTAAGACACAACACGCTAAGACAAAACACGCTAAGACAAAACACGCTAAGACAAAACACGCTAAGACAAAACATGCTAAGACACAACACGCTAACACACAACACGCTAAGATAAAACACGCTAAGACACAACACGCTAAGACACAACACGCTAAGACACAACACGCTAAGACACAACACGCTAAGACACAACACGCTAACACGCTAAGACAAAATACGCTAAGACAAAACACGCTAAGACACAACACGCTAAGACACAACACGCTAAGACAAAACACGCTAAGACAAAACACGCTAAGACACAACACGCTAAGACAACACGCTAAGACAAAACACGCTAAGACAAAACACGCTAAGACACAACACGCTAAGACACAACACGCTAACACGCTAAGACACAACACGCTAAGACAAAACACGCTAAGACAACACGCTAAGACAACACGCTAAGACAAAACACGCTAAGACAAAACACGCTAAGACAAAACACGCTAAGACAAAACACGCTAAGACACAACACGCTAAGACAAAACACGCTAACACGCTAAGACAAAACACGCTAAGACACAACACGCTAAGACACAACACGCTAAGACACAACACGCTAAGACACAACACGCTAAGACAAAACACGCTAAGACAAAACACGCTAAGACCAAACACGCTAAGACACAACACGCTAAGACAAAACACGCTAAGACAAAACACGCTAAGACAAAACACGCTAAGACAAAACACGCTAAGACACAACACGCTAAGACAAAACACGCTAAGACAAAACACGCTAAGACACAACACGCTAAGACAAAACACGCTAAGACAAAACACGCTAAGACACAACACGCTAAGTCAAAACACGCTAAGACAAAACACGCTAACATGCTAAGACACAACATGCTAAGACAAAACATGCTAAGACAAAACATGCTAACACGCTAAGACATAACACGCTAAGACAAAACACGCTAAGACAAAACACGCTAAGACACAACACGCTAAGACACAACACGCTAAGACAAAACACGCTAAGACAAAACACGCTAAGACACAACACGCTAACACGCTAAGACAAAACACGCTAAGACAAAACATGCTAAGACAAAACACGCTAAGACACAACACGCTAAAACACAACACGCTAAGACACAACACGCTAAGACAAAACACGCTAAGACAAAACACGCTAACATGCTAAGACACAACATGCTAAGACAAAACATGCTAAGACAAAACACGCTAAGATACAACATGCTAAGACACAACACGCTAAGACAAAACACGCTAAGGCAAAACACGCTAAGACAAAACACGCTAAGACAAAACACGCTAAGACACAACACGCTAACACGCTAAGACAAAACATGCTAGGACAAAACACGCTAAGACAAAACACGCTAAGACACAACACGCTAAGACAAAACACGCTAAGACAAAACACGCTAACATGCTAAGACACAACATGCTAAGACACAACACGCTAAGAAACAACACGCTAAGACAAAACACGCTAAGACAAAACACGCTAAGACAAAACACGCTAAGACAAAACACGCTAACATGCTAAGACAAAACACGCTTAGACACAACACGCTAAGACAAAACACGCTAAGACAAAACACGCTAAGACAAAACACGCTAAGACAAAACACGCTAACACGCTAAGACACAACACGCTAAGACACAACACGCTAAGACAAAACACGCTAAGACAAAACACGCTAAGACAAAACACGCTAAGACAAAACACGCTAAGACACAACACGCTAAGACACAACACGCTAAGACACAACACGCTAAGACAAAACACGCTAAGACACAACACGCTAAGACACAACACGCTAAGACAAAACACGCTAAGACAAAACACGCTAACATGCTAAGACACAACACGCTAAGACAAAACACGCTAAGACAAAACACGCTAAGACAAAACACGCTAAGACAAAACATGCTAAGACAAAACACGCTAAGACAAAACACGCTAAGACACAACACGCTAACACGCTAAGACAAAATACGCTAAGACAAAACACGCTAAGACACAACACGCTAAGACACAACACGCTAAGACAAAACACGCTAAGACAAAACACGCTAACATGCTAAGACACAACACGCTAAGACAAAACACGCTAAGACAAAACACGCTAAGACAAAACACGCTAAGACAAAACATGCTAAGACAAAACACGCTAAGACACAACACGCTAAGACACAACACGCTAAGACAAAACACGCTAAGACAAAACACGCTAAGACACAACACGCTAAGACACAACACGCTAAGACAAAACACGCTAAGACAAAACACGCTAAGACAAAACACGCTAAGACACAACACGCTAAGACACAACACGCTAACACGCTAAGACACAACACGCTAAGACAAAACACGCTAAGACAACACGCTAAGACAACACGCTAAGACAAAACACGCTAAGACAAAACACGCTAAGACAAAATACGCTAAGACACAACACGCTAAGACAAAACACGCTAACACGCTAAGACAAAACACGCTAAGACACAACACGCTAAGACACAACACGCTAAGACACAACACGCTAAGACACAACACGCTAAGACACAACACGCTAAGACAAAACACGCTAAGACACAACACGCTAAGACAAAACACGCTAAGACAAAACACGCTAAGACAAAACACGCTAAGACAAAACACGCTAAGACAAAACACGCTAAGACAAAACACGCTAAGACACAACACGCTAAGACAAAACACGCTAAGACAAAACACGCTAAGACACAACACGCTAAGTCAAAACACGCTAAGACAAAACACGCTAAGACAAAACACGCTAACATGCTAAGACACAACATGCTAAGACAAAACATGCTAAGACAAAACATGCTAACACGCTAAGACATAACACGCTAAGACAAAACACGCTAAGACAAAACACGCTAAGACACAACACGCTAAGACACAACACGCTAAGACAAAACACGCTAAGACAAAACACGCTAAGACACAACACGCTAACACGCTAAGACAAAACACGCTAAGACAAAACACGCTAAGACAAAACACGCTAAGACACAACACGCTAAAACACAACACGCTAAGACAATCACGCTCAGACAAAACACGCTAAGACAAAACACGCTAAGACACAACACGCTAAGACAAAACACGCTAAGACAAAACACGCTAAGACACAACACGCTAAGACAACACGCTAAGACAAAACATGCTAAGACAAAACACGCTAAGACACAACACGCTAAGACAAAACACGCTAAGACAAAACACGCTAAGACACAACACGCTAAGTCAAAACACGCTAAGACAAAACACGCTAAGACAAAACACGCTAACATGCTAAGACACAACATGCTAAGACAAAACATGCTAAGACAAAACATGCTAACACGCTAAGACATAACACGCTAAGACAAAACACGCTAAGACAAAACACGCTAAGACAAAACACGCTAACATGCTAAGACACAACACGCTAAGACACAACAAGCTAAGACACAACATGCTAAGACACAACATGCTAAGACACAACACGCTAACACGCTAAGACAAAACACGCTAAGACACAACACTCTAAGACACAACACGCTAAGACAAAACACGCTAAGACAAAACACGCTAAGACAAAACACGCTAAGACACAACACGCTAAGACACAACACGCTAAGACACAACACGCTAAGACAAAACACGCTAAGACACAACACGCTAAGACACAACACGCTAAGACAAAACACGCTAAGACAAAACACGCTAACACGCTAAGACACAACACGCTAAGACACAACACGCTAAGACAAAACACGCTAAGACAAAACACGCTAAGACAAAACACGCTAAGACAAAACACGCTAAGACACAACACGCTAAGACACAACACGCTAAGACACAACACGCTAAGACAAAACATGCTAAGACACAACACGCTAAGACACAACACGCTAAGACAAAACACGCTAAGACAAAACACGCTAACATGCTAAGACACAACACGCTAAGACAAAACACGCTAAGACAAAACACGCTAAGACAAAACACGCTAAGACAAAACATGCTAAGACAAAACACGCTAAGACAAAACACGCTAAGACACAACACGCTAACACGCTAAGACAAAATACGCTAAGACAAAACACGCTAAGACACAACACGCTAAGACACAACACGCTAAGACAAAACACGCTAAGACAAAACACGCTAACATGCTAAGACACAACACGCTAAGACAAAACACGCTAAGACAAAACACGCTAAGACAAAACACGCTAAGACAAAACACGCTAAGACAAAACATGCTAAGACAAAACACGCTAAGACACAACACGCTAAGACACAACACGCTAAGACAAAACACGCTAAGACAAAACACGCTAAGACACAACACGCTAAGACACAACACGCTAAGACAAAACACGCTAAGACAAAACACGCTAAGACACAACACGCTAAGACACAACACGCTAACATGCTAAGACACAACACGCTAAGACAAAACACGCTAAGACAACACGCTAAGACAACACGCTAAGACAAAACACGCTAAGACAAAACACGCTAAGACAAAACACGCTAAGACAAAATACGCTAAGACACAACACGCTAAGACAAAACACGCTAACACGCTAAGACAAAACACGCTAAGACACAACACGCTAAGACACAACACGCTAAGACACAACACGCTAAGACACAACACGCTAAGACAAAACACGCTAAGACAAAACACGCTAAGACAAAACACGCTAAGACACAACACGCTAAGACAAAACACGCTAAGACAAAACACGCTAAGACAAAACACGCTAAGACAAAACACGCTAAGACAAAACACGCTAAGACACAACACGCTAAGACAAAACACGCTAAGACAAAACACGCTAAGACACAACACGCTAAGTCAAAACACGCTAAGACAAAACACGCTAAGACAAAACACGCTAACATGCTAAGACACAACATGCTAAGACAAAACATGCTAAGACAAAACATGCTAACACGCTAAGACATAACACGCTAAGACAAAACACGCTAAGACAAAACACGCTAAGACACAACACGCTAAGACACAACACGCTAAGACAAAACACGCTAAGACAAAACACGCTAAGACACAACACGCTAACACGCTAAGACAAAACACGCTAAGACAAAACACGCTAAGACAAAACACGCTAAGACACAACACGCTAAAACACAACACGCTAAGACAATCACGCTCAGACAAAACACGCTAAGACAAAACACGCTAAGACACAACACGCTAAGACAAAACACGCTAAGACAAAACACGCTAAGACACAACACGCTAAGACAACACGCTAAGACAAAACACGCTAAGACAAAACACGCTAAGACACAACACGCTAAGACAAAACACGCTAAGACAAAACACGCTAAGACACAACACGCTAAGTCAAAACACGCTAAGACAAAACACGCTAAGACAAAACACGCTAACATGCTAAGACACAACATGCTAAGACAAAACATGCTAAGACAAAACATGCTAACACGCTAAGACATAACACGCTAAGACACAACACGCTAAGACACAACACGCTAAGACACAACATGCTAAGACACAACATGCTAAGACACAACACGCTAACACGCTAAGACAAAACACGCTAAGACACAACACTCTAAGACACAACACGCTAAGACACAACACGCTAAGACACAACACGCTAAGACAACATGCTAAGACAAAACACGCTAAGACAAAACACGCTAAGACAAAACACGCTAAGACAAAACACGCTAACATGCTAAGACACAACACGCTAAGACACAACACGCTAAGACACAACACGCTAACACGCTAAGACAAAACACGCTAAGACACAACACTCTAAGACACAACACGCTAAGACACAACACGCTAAGACACAACACGCTAAGACAACACGCTAAGACAAAACACGCTAAGACAAAACACGCTAAGACACAACACGCTAAGACACAACACGCTAAGACAAGACACGCTAACACGCTAAGACAAAACACGCTAAGACAAAACACGCTAAGACACAACACGCTAAGACAAAACACGCTAAGACAAAACACGCTAAGACGCAACACGCTAAGACGCAACACGCTAAGACAAAACACGCTAAGACAAAACACGCTAAGACACAACACGCTAAGACAAAACACGCTAAGACAAAACACGCTAAGACAAAACACGCTAACATGCTAAGACACAACATGCTAAGACAAAACATGCTAAGACAAAACATGCTAACACGCTAAGACATAACACGCTAAGACAAAACACGCTAAGACAAAACACGCTAAGACAAAACACGCTAACATGCTAAGACACAACATGCTAAGACAAAACATGCTAAGACAAAACATGCTAACACGCTAAGACATAACACGCTAAGACACAACACACTAAGACAAAACACGCTAAGACAAAACACGCTAAGACACAACACGCTAACACGCTAAGACAAAACACGCTAAGACAAAACACGCTAAGACAAAACACGCTAAGACAAAACACGCTAAAACACAACACGCTAAGACACAACACGCTAAGACAAAACACGCTAAGACAAAACACGCTAAGACACAACACGCTAAGACAAAACACGCTAAGACAAAACACGCTAAGACAAAACACGCTAAGACACAACACGCTAAGACAAAACACGCTAAGACAAAACACGCTAAGACACAACACGCTAAGACAAAACACGCTAAGACACAACACGCTAAGACACAACACGCTGAGTCAAAACACGCTAAGACAAAACACGCTAAGACAAAACACGCTAACATGCTAAGACACAACATGCTAAGACAAAACACGCTAAGACAAAACACGCTAACATGCTAAGACACAACACGCTAAGACACAACACGCTAAGACAGAACATGCTAAGACACAACACGCTAACACGCTAAGACAAAACACGCTAAGACAAAACATGGTAAGACACAACACGCTAAGATACAACACGCTAAGACAAAACACACTAAGACAAAACACGCTAAGACAAAACACGCTAAGACACAACACGCTAAGACACAACACGCTAAGACACAACACGCTAAGACAACACGCTAAGACACAACACGCTAAGACAAAACACGCTAAGACAAAACACGCTAAGACAAAACACGCTAACATGCTAAGACACAACACGCTAAGACAAAACACGCTAAGACAAAACACGCTAAGACAAAACACGCTAAGACACAACACGCTAACATGCTAAGACACAACACGCTAAGACAAAACACGCTAAGACACAACACGCTAAGACACAACACGCTAAGACACAACACGCTAACACGCTAAGACAAAACACGCTAAGACACAACACGCTAAGACAAAACACGTTAAGACACAAAACGCTAAGACAAAACACGCTAAGACAAAACACGCTAAGACACAACACGCTAAGACACAACACGCTAAGACAAAACACGCTAAGACAAAACACGCTAAGACAAAACACGCTAAGACACAACACGCTAAGACACAACACGCTAACACGCTAAGACAAAACACGCTAAGACAAAACACGCTAAGACAACACGCTAAGACAACACGCTAAGACAAAACACGCTAAGACAAAACACGCTAAGACACAACACGCTAAGACAAAACACGCTAAGACACAACACGCTAAGACACAACACGCTAACACGCTAAGACAAAACACGCTAAGACAAAACACGCTAAGACACAACATGCTAAAACACAACACGCTAAGACACAACACGCTAAGACACAACACGCTAAAACAAAACACGCTAACATGCTAAGACACAACACGCTAAGACAAAACACGCTAAGACACAACATGCTAAAACACAACACGCTAAGACACAACACGCTAAGACAAAACACGCTAAGACAAAACACGCTAAGACACAACACGCTAAGACACAACACGCTAAGACAAAACACGCTAAGACAAAACACGCTAAGACAAAACACGCTAAGACACAACACGCTAAGACAAAACACGCTAAGACAAAACACGCTAACATGCTAAGACACAACATGCTAAGACAAAACATGCTAAGACAAAACATGCTAACACGCTAAGGCATAACACGCTAAGACACAACACGCTAAGACAAAACACACTAAGACACAACACGCTAAGACACAACACGCTAAGACAAAACACGCTAAGACAAAACACGCTAAGACAAAACACGCTAAGACAAAACACGCTAACATGCTAAGACACAACATGCTAAGACAAAACACGCTAAGACAAAACACGCTAAGACAAAACACGCTAAGACAAAACACGCTAACATGCTAAGACACAACACGCTAAGACACAACACGCTAAGACACAACACGCTAACACGCTAAGACACAACACGCTAAGACAAAACACGCTAAGACAACACGCTAAGACAACACGCTAAGACAAAACACGCTAAGACAAAACACGCTAAGACAAAACACGCTAAGACAAAACACGCTAAGACACAACACGCTAAGACAAAACACGCTAACACGCTAAGACAAAACACGCTAAGACACAACACGCTAAGACACAACACGCTAAGACACAACACGCTAAGACAAAACACGCTAAGACAAAACACGCTAAGACAAAACACGCTAAGACACAACACGCTAAGACAAAACACGCTAAGACAAAACACGCTAAGACAAAACACGCTAAGACAAAACACGCTAAGACACAACACGCTAAGACACAACACGCTAACACGCTAAGACAAAACACGCTAAGACAAAACACGCTAAGACAAAACACGCTAAGGCAAAACACGCTAAGACACAACACGCTAAGACACAACACGCTAACACGCTAAGACAAAACACGCTAAGACAAAACACGCTAAGACAAAACACGCTAAGGCAAAACACGCTAAGACACAACACGCTAAGACACAACACGCTAACACGCTAAGACAAAACACGCTAAGACAAAACACGGTAAGACACAACACGCTAAGATACAACACGCTAAGACAAAACACGCTAAGACAAAACACGCTAAGACACAACACGCTAATACACAACACGCTAAGACAAAACACGCTAAGACAAAACACGCTAACATGCTAAGACACAACATGCTAAGACAAAACATGCTAAGACAAAACACGCTAAGATACAACATGCTAAGACACAACACGCTAAGACAAAACACGCTAAGGCAAAACACGCTAAGACACAACACGCTAACACGCTAAGACAAAACATGCTAGGACAAAACACGCTAAGACAAAACACGCTAAGACAAAACACGCTAAGACACAACACGCTAAGACAAAACACGCTAAGTCAAAACACGCTAACATGCTAAGACACAACATGCTAAGACAAAACACGCTAAGACAAAACACGCTAAGACAAAACACGCTAAGACACAACACGCTAAGACACAACACGCTAAGACACAACACGCTAAGACACAACACGCTAACACGCTAAGACAAAACACGCTAAGACAAAACACGCTAAGACAAAACACGCTAAGACAAAACACGCTAAGACACAACACGCTAAGACAAAACACGCTAAGACAAAACACGCTAAGACAAAACACGCTAAGACAAAACACGCTAAGACACAACACGCTAAGACACAACACGCTAAGACAAAACACGCTAAGACACAACACGCTAAGACACAACACGCTAAGACAAAACACGCTAAGACAAAACACGCTAACATGCTAAGACACAACACGCTAAGACAAAACACGCTAAGACAAAACACGCTAAGACAAAACACGCTAAGACAAAACATGCTAAGACACAACACGCTAACACACAACACGCTAAGATAAAACACGCTAAGACACAACACGCTAAGACACAACACGCTAAGACACAACACGCTAAGACACAACACGCTAACACGCTAAGACAAAATACGCTAAGACAAAACACGCTAAGACACAACACGCTAAGACACAACACGCTAAGACAAAACACGCTAAGACAAAACACGCTAAGACACAACACGCTAAGACACAACACGCTAAGACAAAACACGCTAAGACAAAACACGCTAAGACACAACACGCTAAGACACAACACGCTAACACGCTAAGACACAACACGCTAAGACAAAACACGCTAAGACAACACGCTAAGACAACACGCTAAGACAAAACACGCTAAGACAAAACACGCTAAGACAAAACACGCTAAGACAAAACACGCTAAGACACAACACGCTAAGACAAAACACGCTAACACGCTAAGACAAAACACGCTAAGACACAACACGCTAAGACACAACACGCTAAGACACAACACGCTAAGACACAACACGCTAAGACAAAACACGCTAAGACAAAACACGCTAAGACAAAACACGCTAAGACACAACACGCTAAGACAAAACACGCTAAGACAAAACACGCTAAGACAAAACACGCTAAGACAAAACACGCTAAGACACAACACGCTAAGACAAAACACGCTAAGACAAAACACGCTAAGACACAACACGCTAAGACAAAACACGCTAAGACAAAACACGCTAAGACACAACACGCTAAGTCAAAACACGCTAAGACAAAACACGCTAACATGCTAAGACACAACATGCTAAGACAAAACATGCTAAGACAAAACATGCTAACACGCTAAGACATAACACGCTAAGACAAAACACGCTAAGACAAAACACGCTAAGACACAACACGCTAAGACACAACACGCTAAGACAAAACACGCTAAGACAAAACACGCTAAGACACAACACGCTAACACGCTAAGACAAAACACGCTAAGACAAAACATGCTAAGACAAAACACGCTAAGACACAACACGCTAAAACACAACACGCTAAGACACAACACGCTAAGACAAAACACGCTAAGACAAAACACGCTAACATGCTAAGACACAACATGCTAAGACAAAACATGCTAAGACAAAACACGCTAAGATACAACATGCTAAGACACAACACGCTAAGACAAAACACGCTAAGGCAAAACACGCTAAGACAAAACACGCTAAGACAAAACACGCTAAGACACAACACGCTAACACGCTAAGACAAAACATGCTAGGACAAAACACGCTAAGACAAAACACGCTAAGACACAACACGCTAAGACAAAACACGCTAAGACAAAACACGCTAACATGCTAAGACAAAACACGCTTAGACACAACACGCTAAGACAAAACACGCTAAGACAAAACACGCTAAGACAAAACACGCTAAGACAAAACACGCTAACACGCTAAGACACAACACGCTAAGACACAACACGCTAAGACAAAACACGCTAAGACAAAACACGCTAAGACAAAACACGCTAAGACAAAACACGCTAAGACACAACACGCTAAGACACAACACGCTAAGACACAACACGCTAAGACAAAACACGCTAAGACACAACACGCTAAGACACAACACGCTAAGACAAAACACGCTAAGACAAAACACGCTAACATGCTAAGACACAACACGCTAAGACAAAACACGCTAAGACAAAACACGCTAAGACAAAACACGCTAAGACAAAACATGCTAAGACAAAACACGCTAAGACAAAACACGCTAAGACACAACACGCTAACACGCTAAGACAAAATACGCTAAGACAAAACACGCTAAGACACAACACGCTAAGACACAACACGCTAAGACAAAACACGCTAAGACAAAACACGCTAACACGCTAAGACACAACACGCTAAGACAAAACACGCTAAGACAAAACACGCTAAGACAAAACACGCTAAGACAAAACATGCTAAGACAAAACACGCTAAGACACAACACGCTAAGACACAACACGCTAAGACAAAACACGCTAAGACAAAACACGCTAAGACACAACACGCTAAGACACAACACGCTAAGACAAAACACGCTAAGACAAAACACGCTAAGACAAAACACGCTAAGACACAACACGCTAAGACACAACACGCTAACACGCTAAGACACAACACGCTAAGACAAAACACGCTAAGACAACACGCTAAGACAACACGCTAAGACAAAACACGCTAAGACAAAACACGCTAAGACAAAATACGCTAAGACACAACACGCTAAGACAAAACACGCTAACACGCTAAGACAAAACACGCTAAGACACAACACGCTAAGACACAACACGCTAAGACACAACACGCTAAGACACAACACGCTAAGACAAAACACGCTAAGACAAAACACGCTAAGACACAACACGCTAAGACAAAACACGCTAAGACAAAACACGCTAAGACAAAACACGCTAAGACAAAACACGCTAAGACACAACACGCTAAGACAAAACACGCTAAGACAAAACACGCTAAGACACAACACGCTAAGTCAAAACACGCTAAGACAAAACACGCTAAGACAAAACACGCTAACATGCTAAGACACAACATGCTAAGACAAAACATGCTAAGACAAAACATGCTAACACGCTAAGACATAACACGCTAAGACAAAACACGCTAAGACAAAACACGCTAAGACACAACACGCTAAGACACAACACGCTAAGACAAAACACGCTAAGACAAAACACGCTAAGACACAACACGCTAACACGCTAAGACAAAACACGCTAAGACAAAACACGCTAAGACAAAACACGCTAAGACACAACACGCTAAAACACAACACGCTAAGACAATCACGCTCAGACAAAACACGCTAAGACAAAACACGCTAAGACACAACACGCTAAGACAAAACACGCTAAGACAAAACACGCTAAGACACAACACGCTAAGACAACACGCTAAGACAAAACATGCTAAGACAAAACACGCTAAGACACAACACGCTAAGACAAAACACGCTAAGACAAAACACGCTAAGACACAACACGCTAAGTCAAAACACGCTAAGACAAAACACGCTAAGACAAAACACGCTAACATGCTAAGACACAACATGCTAAGACAAAACATGCTAAGACAAAACATGCTAACACGCTAAGACATAACACGCTAAGACAAAACACGCTAAGACAAAACACGCTAAGACAAAACACGCTAACATGCTAAGACACAACACGCTAAGACACAACACGCTAACACGCTAAGACAAAACACGCTAAGACACAACACTCTAAGACACAACACGCTAAGACAAAACACGCTAAGACAAAACACGCTAAGACAAAACACGCTAAGACACAACACGCTAAGACACAACACGCTAAGACACAACACGCTAAGACAAAACACGCTAAGACACAACACGCTAAGACACAACACGCTAAGACAAAACACGCTAAGACAAAACACGCTAACACGCTAAGACACAACACGCTAAGACACAACACGCTAAGACAAAACACGCTAAGACAAAACACGCTAAGACAAAACACGCTAAGACAAAACACGCTAAGACACAACACGCTAAGACACAACACGCTAAGACACAACACGCTAAGACAAAACATGCTAAGACACAACACGCTAAGACACAACACGCTAAGACAAAACACGCTAAGACAAAACACGCTAACATGCTAAGACACAACACGCTAAGACAAAACACGCTAAGACAAAACACGCTAAGACAAAACACGCTAAGACAAAACATGCTAAGACAAAACACGCTAAGACAAAACACGCTAAGACACAACACGCTAACACGCTAAGACAAAATACGCTAAGACAAAACACGCTAAGACACAACACGCTAAGACACAACACGCTAAGACAAAACACGCTAAGACAAAACACGCTAACATGCTAAGACACAACACGCTAAGACAAAACACGCTAAGACAAAACACGCTAAGACAAAACACGCTAAGACAAAACACGCTAAGACAAAACATGCTAAGACAAAACACGCTAAGACACAACACGCTAAGACACAACACGCTAAGACAAAACACGCTAAGACAAAACACGCTAAGACACAACACGCTAAGACACAACACGCTAAGACAAAACACGCTAAGACAAAACACGCTAAGACACAACACGCTAAGACACAACACGCTAACATGCTAAGACACAACACGCTAAGACAAAACACGCTAAGACAACACGCTAAGACAACACGCTAAGACAAAACACGCTAAGACAAAACACGCTAAGACAAAACACGCTAAGACAAAATACGCTAAGACACAACACGCTAAGACAAAACACGCTAACACGCTAAGACAAAACACGCTAAGACACAACACGCTAAGACACAACACGCTAAGACACAACACGCTAAGACACAACACGCTAAGACAAAACACGCTAAGACAAAACACGCTAAGACAAAACACGCTAAGACACAACACGCTAAGACAAAACACGCTAAGACAAAACACGCTAAGACAAAACACGCTAAGACAAAACACGCTAAGACAAAACACGCTAAGACAAAACACGCTAAGACACAACACGCTAAGACAAAACACGCTAAGACAAAACACGCTAAGACACAACACGCTAAGTCAAAACACGCTAAGACAAAACACGCTAAGACAAAACACGCTAACATGCTAAGACACAACATGCTAAGACAAAACATGCTAAGACAAAACATGCTAACACGCTAAGACATAACACGCTAAGACAAAACACGCTAAGACAAAACACGCTAAGACACAACACGCTAAGACACAACACGCTAAGACAAAACACGCTAAGACAAAACACGCTAAGACACAACACGCTAACACGCTAAGACAAAACACGCTAAGACAAAACACGCTAAGACAAAACACGCTAAGACACAACACGCTAAAACACAACACGCTAAGACAATCACGCTCAGACAAAACACGCTAAGACAAAACACGCTAAGACACAACACGCTAAGACAAAACACGCTAAGACAAAACACGCTAAGACACAACACGCTAAGACAACACGCTAAGACAAAACACGCTAAGACAAAACACGCTAAGACACAACACGCTAAGACAAAACACGCTAAGACAAAACACGCTAAGACACAACACGCTAAGTCAAAACACGCTAAGACAAAACACGCTAAGACAAAACACGCTAACATGCTAAGACACAACATGCTAAGACAAAACATGCTAAGACAAAACATGCTAACACGCTAAGACATAACACGCTAAGACACAACACGCTAAGACACAACACGCTAAGACACAACATGCTAAGACACAACATGCTAAGACACAACACGCTAACACGCTAAGACAAAACACGCTAAGACACAACACTCTAAGACACAACACGCTAAGACACAACACGCTAAGACACAACACGCTAAGACAACATGCTAAGACAAAACACGCTAAGACAAAACACGCTAAGACAAAACACGCTAAGACAAAACACGCTAACATGCTAAGACACAACACGCTAAGACACAACACGCTAAGACACAACACGCTAACACGCTAAGACAAAACACGCTAAGACACAACACTCTAAGACACAACACGCTAAGACACAACACGCTAAGACACAACACGCTAAGACAACACGCTAAGACAAAACACGCTAAGACAAAACACGCTAAGACACAACACGCTAAGACACAACACGCTAAGACAAGACACGCTAACACGCTAAGACAAAACACGCTAAGACAAAACACGCTAAGACACAACACGCTAAGACAAAACACGCTAAGACAAAACACGCTAAGACGCAACACGCTAAGACGCAACACGCTAAGACAAAACACGCTAAGACAAAACACGCTAAGACACAACACGCTAAGACAAAACACGCTAAGACAAAACACGCTAAGACAAAACACGCTAACATGCTAAGACACAACATGCTAAGACAAAACATGCTAAGACAAAACATGCTAACACGCTAAGACATAACACGCTAAGACAAAACACGCTAAGACAAAACACGCTAAGACAAAACACGCTAACATGCTAAGACACAACATGCTAAGACAAAACATGCTAAGACAAAACATGCTAACACGCTAAGACATAACACGCTAAGACACAACACACTAAGACAAAACACGCTAAGACAAAACACGCTAAGACACAACACGCTAACACGCTAAGACAAAACACGCTAAGACAAAACACGCTAAGACAAAACACGCTAAGACAAAACACGCTAAAACACAACACGCTAAGACACAACACGCTAAGACAAAACACGCTAAGACAAAACACGCTAAGACACAACACGCTAAGACAAAACACGCTAAGACAAAACACGCTAAGACAAAACACGCTAAGACACAACACGCTAAGACAAAACACGCTAAGACAAAACACGCTAAGACACAACACGCTAAGACAAAACACGCTAAGACACAACACGCTAAGACACAACACGCTGAGTCAAAACACGCTAAGACAAAACACGCTAAGACAAAACACGCTAACATGCTAAGACACAACATGCTAAGACAAAACACGCTAAGACAAAACACGCTAACATGCTAAGACACAACACGCTAAGACACAACACGCTAAGACAGAACATGCTAAGACACAACACGCTAACACGCTAAGACAAAACACGCTAAGACAAAACATGGTAAGACACAACACGCTAAGATACAACACGCTAAGACAAAACACACTAAGACAAAACACGCTAAGACAAAACACGCTAAGACACAACACGCTAAGACACAACACGCTAAGACACAACACGCTAAGACAACACGCTAAGACACAACACGCTAAGACAAAACACGCTAAGACAAAACACGCTAAGACAAAACACGCTAACATGCTAAGACACAACACGCTAAGACAAAACACGCTAAGACAAAACACGCTAAGACAAAACACGCTAAGACACAACACGCTAACATGCTAAGACACAACACGCTAAGACAAAACACGCTAAGACACAACACGCTAAGACACAACACGCTAAGACACAACACGCTAACACGCTAAGACAAAACACGCTAAGACACAACACGCTAAGACAAAACACGTTAAGACACAAAACGCTAAGACAAAACACGCTAAGACAAAACACGCTAAGACACAACACGCTAAGACACAACACGCTAAGACAAAACACGCTAAGACAAAACACGCTAAGACAAAACACGCTAAGACACAACACGCTAAGACACAACACGCTAACACGCTAAGACAAAACACGCTAAGACAAAACACGCTAAGACAACACGCTAAGACAACACGCTAAGACAAAACACGCTAAGACAAAACACGCTAAGACACAACACGCTAAGACAAAACACGCTAAGACACAACACGCTAAGACACAACACGCTAACACGCTAAGACAAAACACGCTAAGACAAAACACGCTAAGACACAACATGCTAAAACACAACACGCTAAGACACAACACGCTAAGACACAACACGCTAAGACAAAACACGCTAACATGCTAAGACACAACACGCTAAGACAAAACACGCTAAGACACAACATGCTAAAACACAACACGCTAAGACACAACACGCTAAGACAAAACACGCTAAGACAAAACACGCTAAGACACAACACGCTAAGACACAACACGCTAAGACAAAACACGCTAAGACAAAACACGCTAAGACAAAACACGCTAAGACACAACACGCTAAGACAAAACACGCTAAGACAAAACACGCTAACATGCTAAGACACAACATGCTAAGACAAAACATGCTAAGACAAAACATGCTAACACGCTAAGGCATAACACGCTAAGACACAACACGCTAAGACAAAACACACTAAGACACAACACGCTAAGACACAACACGCTAAGACAAAACACGCTAAGACAAAACACGCTAAGACAAAACACGCTAAGACAAAACACGCTAACATGCTAAGACACAACATGCTAAGACAAAACACGCTAAGACAAAACACGCTAAGACAAAACACGCTAAGACAAAACACGCTAACATGCTAAGACACAACACGCTAAGACACAACACGCTAAGACACAACACGCTAACACGCTAAGACACAACACGCTAAGACAAAACACGCTAAGACAACACGCTAAGACAACACGCTAAGACAAAACACGCTAAGACAAAACACGCTAAGACAAAACACGCTAAGACAAAACACGCTAAGACACAACACGCTAAGACAAAACACGCTAACACGCTAAGACAAAACACGCTAAGACACAACACGCTAAGACACAACACGCTAAGACACAACACGCTAAGACAAAACACGCTAAGACAAAACACGCTAAGACAAAACACGCTAAGACACAACACGCTAAGACAAAACACGCTAAGACAAAACACGCTAAGACAAAACACGCTAAGACAAAACACGCTAAGACACAACACGCTAAGACACAACACGCTAACACGCTAAGACAAAACACGCTAAGACAAAACACGCTAAGACAAAACACGCTAAGGCAAAACACGCTAAGACACAACACGCTAAGACACAACACGCTAACACGCTAAGACAAAACACGCTAAGACAAAACACGCTAAGACAAAACACGCTAAGGCAAAACACGCTAAGACACAACACGCTAAGACACAACACGCTAACACGCTAAGACAAAACACGCTAAGACAAAACACGGTAAGACACAACACGCTAAGATACAACACGCTAAGACAAAACACGCTAAGACAAAACACGCTAAGACACAACACGCTAATACACAACACGCTAAGACAAAACACGCTAAGACAAAACACGCTAACATGCTAAGACACAACATGCTAAGACAAAACATGCTAAGACAAAACACGCTAAGATACAACATGCTAAGACACAACACGCTAAGACAAAACACGCTAAGGCAAAACACGCTAAGACACAACACGCTAACACGCTAAGACAAAACATGCTAGGACAAAACACGCTAAGACAAAACACGCTAAGACAAAACACGCTAAGACACAACACGCTAAGACAAAACACGCTAAGTCAAAACACGCTAACATGCTAAGACACAACATGCTAAGACAAAACACGCTAAGACAAAACACGCTAAGACAAAACACGCTAAGACACAACACGCTAAGACACAACACGCTAAGACACAACACGCTAAGACACAACACGCTAACACGCTAAGACAAAACACGCTAAGACAAAACACGCTAAGACAAAACACGCTAAGGCAAAACACGCTAAGACACAACACGCTAAGACACAACACGCTAACACGCTAAGACAAAACACGCTAAGACAAAACACGGTAAGACACAACACGCTAAGATACAACACGCTAAGACAAAACACGCTAAGACAAAACACGCTAAGACACAACACGCTAAGACACAACACGCTAAGACACAACACGCTAAGACACAACACGCTAAGACACAACACGCTAAGACACAACACGCTAAGAAACAACACGCTAAGACAAAACACGCTAAGACAAAACACGCTAAGACAAAACACGCTAAGACAAAACACGCTAACATGCTAAGACAAAACACGCTTAGACACAACACGCTAAGACAAAACACGCTAAGACAAAACACGCTAAGACAAAACACGCTAAGACAAAACACGCTAACATGCTAAGACACAACACGCTAAGACACAACACGCTAAGACACAACACGCTAAGACAAAACACGCTAAGACAAAACACGCTAAGACACAACACGCTAAGACACAACACGCTAAGACACAACACGCTAAGACAAAACACGCTAAGACAAAACACGCTAAGACACAACACGCTAAGACAAAACACGCTAAGACAAAACACGCTAACATGCTAAGACACAACACGCTAAGACAAAACACGCTAAGACAAAACACGCTAAGACACAACACGCTAAGACACAACACGCTAAGACACAACACGCTAAGACAAAACACGCTAAGACACAACACGCTAAGACACAACACGCTAAGACACAACACGCTAAGACACAACACGCTAAGACACAACACGCTAACACGCTAAGACAAAACACGCTAAGACAAAACACGCTAAGACACAAAACGCTAAGACAAAACACGCTAAGACAAAACACGCTAAGACACAACACGCTAAGACACAACACGCTAAGACAAAACACGCTAAGACAAAACACGCTAAGACAAAACACGCTAAGACACAACACGCTAAGACACAACACGCTAAGACACAACACGCTAAGATAAAACACGCTAAGACACAACACGCTAAGACACAACACGCTAAGACACAACACGCTAAGACACAACACGCTAAGACACAACACGCTAACACGCTAAGACAAAACTTGCTAAGACAAAACACGCTAAGACACAAAACGCTAAGACAAAACACGCTAAGACAAAACACGCTAAGACACAACACGCTAAGACACAACACGCTAAGACAAAACACGCTAAGACAAAACACGCTAAGACACAACACGCTAAGACACAACACGCTAAGACAAAACACGCTAAGACACAACACGCTAAGACAAAACACGCTAAGACAACACGCTAAGACAACACGCTAAGACAAAACACGCTAAGACAAAACACGCTAAGACACAACACGCTAAGACAAAACACGCTAAGACACAACACGCTAAGACAAAACACGCTAAGACACAACACGCTAAGACACAACACGCTAAGACAAAACACGCTAAGACAACACGCTAAGACACAACACGCTAAGACACAACACGCTAAGACACAACACGCTAAGACAACACGCTAAGACACAACACGCTAAGACAAAACACGCTAAGACACAACACGCTAAGACAAAACACGCTAAGACACAACACGCTAAGACACAACACGCTAAGACAAAACACGCTAAGACACAACACGCTAAGACACAACACGCTAAGACACAACACGCTAAGACAAAACACGCTAACATGCTAAGACACAACACGCTAAGACAAAACACGCTAAGACAAAACACGCTAAGACAAAACACGCTAAGACACAACATGCTAAGACACAACACGCTAAGACACAACACGCTAAGACACAACACGCTAACACGCTAAGACAAAACACGCTAAGACAAAACACGCTAAGACACAACACGCTAAGACACAACACGCTAAGACACAACATGCTAAGACACAACACGCTAAGACACAACACGCTAAGACAAAACACGCTAAGACACAACACGCTAAGACACAACACGCTAACACGCTAAGACAAAATACGCTAAGACAAAACACGCTAAGACAAAACACGCTAAGACAACACGCTAAGACACAACACGCTAAGACAAAACACGCTAAGACAAAACACGCTAAGACACAACACGCTAAGACACAACACGCTAACACGCTAAGACAAAACACGCTAAGACACAACACGCTAAGACACAACACGCTAAGACAAAACACGCTAAGACACAACACGCTAAGACACAACACGCTAACACGCTAACACGCTAAGACAAAACACGCTAAGACACAACACGCTAAGACACAACACGCTAAGACAAAACACGCTAAGACACAACACGCTAAGACACAACACGCTAACACGCTAAGACAAAACACGCTAAGACAAAACACGCTAAGACAAAACACGCTAAGGCAAAACACGCTAAGACACAACACGCTAAGACACAACACGCTAACACGCTAAGACAAAACACGCTAAGACAAAACACGCTAAGACAAAACACGCTAAGGCAAAACACGCTAAGACACAACACGCTAAGACACAACACGCTAACACGCTAAGACAAAACACGCTAAGACAAAACACGGTAAGACACAACACGCTAAGATACAACACGCTAAGACAAAACACGCTAAGACAAAACACGCTAAGACACAACACGCTAATACACAACACGCTAAGACAAAACACGCTAAGACAAAACACGCTAACATGCTAAGACACAACATGCTAAGACAAAACATGCTAAGACAAAACACGCTAAGATACAACATGCTAAGACACAACACGCTAAGACAAAACACGCTAAGGCAAAACACGCTAAGACAAAACACGCTAAGACACAACACGCTAACACGCTAAGACAAAACATGCTAGGACAAAACACGCTAAGACAAAACACGCTAAGACAAAACACGCTAAGACACAACACGCTAAGACAAAACACGCTAAGTCAAAACACGCTAACATGCTAAGACACAACATGCTAAGACAAAACACGCTAAGACAAAACACGCTAAGACAAAACACGCTAAGACACAACACGCTAAGACACAACACGCTAAGACACAACACGCTAAGACACAACACGCTAACACGCTAAGACAAAACACGCTAAGACAAAACACGCTAAGACAAAACACGCTAAGGCAAAACACGCTAAGACACAACACGCTAAGACACAACACGCTAACACGCTAAGACAAAACACGCTAAGACAAAACACGGTAAGACACAACACGCTAAGATACAACACGCTAAGACAAAACACGCTAAGACACAACACGCTAAGACACAACACGCTAACACGCTAAGACAAAACACGCTAAGACAAAACACGGTAAGACACAACACGCTAAGATACAACACGCTAAGACAAAACACGCTAAGACAAAACACGCTAAGACACAACACGCTAAGACACAACACGCTAAGACACAACACGCTAAGACACAACACGCTAAGACACAACACGCTAAGACACAACACGCTAAGAAACAACACGCTAAGACAAAACACGCTAAGACAAAACACGCTAAGACAAAACACGCTAAGACAAAACACGCTAACATGCTAAGACAAAACACGCTTAGACACAACACGCTAAGACAAAACACGCTAAGACAAAACACGCTAAGACAAAACACGCTAAGACAAAACACGCTAACATGCTAAGACACAACACGCTAAGACACAACACGCTAAGACACAACACGCTAAGACAAAACACGCTAAGACAAAACACGCTAAGACACAACACGCTAAGACACAACACGCTAAGACACAACACGCTAAGATAAAACACGCTAAGACACAACACGCTAAGACACAACACGCTAAGACACAACACGCTAAGACACAACACGCTAAGACACAACACGCTAACATGCTAAGACAAAACACGCTAAGACAAAACACGCTAAGACACAAAACGCTAAGACAAAACACGCTAAGACAAAACACGCTAAGACACAACACGCTAAGACACAACACGCTAAGACAAAACACGCTAAGACAAAACACGCTAAGACAAAACACGCTAAGACACAACACGCTAAGACACAACACGCTAAGACACAACACGCTAAGATAAAACACGCTAAGACACAACACGCTAAGACACAACACGCTAAGACACAACACGCTAAGACACAACACGCTAAGACACAACACGCTAACACGCTAAGACAAAACTTGCTAAGACAAAACACGCTAAGACACAAAACGCTAAGACAAAACACGCTAAGACAAAACACGCTAAGACACAACACGCTAAGACACAACACGCTAAGACAAAACACGCTAAGACAAAACACGCTAAGACACAACACGCTAAGACACAACACGCTAAGACAAAACACGCTAAGACACAACACGCTAAGACAAAACACGCTAAGACAACACGCTAAGACAACACGCTAAGACAAAACACGCTAAGACAAAACACGCTAAGACACAACACGCTAAGACAAAACACGCTAAGACACAACACGCTAAGACAAAACACGCTAAGACACAACACGCTAAGACACAACACGCTAAGACAAAACACGCTAAGACAACACGCTAAGACACAACACGCTAAGACACAACACGCTAAGACACAACACGCTAAGACAACACGCTAAGACACAACACGCTAAGACAAAACACGCTAAGACACAACACGCTAAGACAAAACACGCTAAGACACAACACGCTAAGACACAACACGCTAAGACAAAACACGCTAAGACACAACACGCTAAGACACAACACGCTAAGACACAACACGCTAAGACAAAACACGCTAACATGCTAAGACACAACACGCTAAGACAAAACACGCTAAGACAAAACACGCTAAGACAAAACACGCTAAGACACAACATGCTAAGACACAACACGCTAAGACACAACACGCTAAGACACAACACGCTAACACGCTAAGACAAAACACGCTAAGACAAAACACGCTAAGACACAACACGCTAAGACACAACACGCTAAGACACAACACGCTAAGACACAACACGCTAAGACAAAACACGCTAAGACACAACACGCTAAGACACAACACGCTAACACGCTAAGACAAAATACGCTAAGACAAAACACGCTAAGACAAAACACGCTAAGACAACACGCTAAGACACAACACGCTAAGACAAAACACGCTAAGACAAAACACGCTAAGACACAACACGCTAAGACACAACACGCTAACACGCTAAGACAAAACACGCTAAGACACAACACGCTAAGACACAACACGCTAAGACAAAACACGCTAAGACAAAACACGCTAAGACAAAACACGCTAAGACAAAACACGCTAACATGCTAAGACACAACATGCTAAGACAAAACACGCTAAGACAAAACACGCTAAGACAAAACACGCTAAGACAAAACACGCTAACATGCTAAGACACAACACGCTAAGACACAACACGCTAAGACACAACACGCTAACACGCTAAGACACAACACGCTAAGACAAAACACGCTAAGACAACACGCTAAGACAACACGCTAAGACAAAACACGCTAAGACAAAACACGCTAAGACAAAACACGCTAAGACAAAACACGCTAAGACACAACACGCTAAGACAAAACACGCTAACACGCTAAGACAAAACACGCTAAGACACAACACGCTAAGACACAACACGCTAAGACACAACACGCTAAGACAAAACACGCTAAGACAAAACACGCTAAGACAAAACACGCTAAGACACAACACGCTAAGACAAAACACGCTAAGACAAAACACGCTAAGACAAAACACGCTAAGACAAAACACGCTAAGACACAACACGCTAAGACACAACACGCTAACACGCTAAGACAAAACACGCTAAGACAAAACACGCTAAGACAAAACACGCTAAGGCAAAACACGCTAAGACACAACACGCTAAGACACAACACGCTAAGACACAACACGCTAAGACAAAACACGCTAAGACAAAACACGCTAAGACAAAACACGCTAAGACACAACACGCTAAGACAAAACACGCTAAGACAAAACACGCTAAGACAAAACACGCTAAGACAAAACACGCTAAGACACAACACGCTAAGACACAACACGCTAACACGCTAAGACAAAACACGCTAAGACAAAACACGCTAAGACAACACGCTAAGACAACACGCTAAGACAAAACACGCTAAGACAAAACACGCTAAGACACAACACGCTAAGACAAAACACGCTAAGACACAACACGCTAAGACACAACACGCTAACACGCTAAGACAAAACACGCTAAGACAAAACACGCTAAGACACAACATGCTAAAACACAACACGCTAAGACACAACACGCTAAGACACAACACGCTAAGACAAAACACGCTAACATGCTAAGACACAACACGCTAAGACAAAACACGCTAAGACACAACATGCTAAAACACAACACGCTAAGACACAACACGCTAAGACAAAACACGCTAAGACAAAACACGCTAAGACACAACACGCTAAGACACAACACGCTAAGACAAAACACGCTAAGACAAAACACGCTAAGACAAAACACGCTAAGACACAACACGCTAAGACAAAACACGCTAAGACAAAACACGCTAACATGCTAAGACACAACATGCTAAGACAAAACATGCTAAGACAAAACATGCTAACACGCTAAGGCATAACACGCTAAGACACAACACGCTAAGACAAAACACACTAAGACACAACACGCTAAGACACAACACGCTAAGACAAAACACGCTAAGACAAAACACGCTAAGACAAAACACGCTAAGACAAAACACGCTAACATGCTAAGACACAACATGCTAAGACAAAACACGCTAAGACAAAACACGCTAAGACAAAACACGCTAAGACAAAACACGCTAACATGCTAAGACACAACACGCTAAGACACAACACGCTAAGACACAACACGCTAACACGCTAAGACACAACACGCTAAGACAAAACACGCTAAGACAACACGCTAAGACAACACGCTAAGACAAAACACGCTAAGACAAAACACGCTAAGACAAAACACGCTAAGACAAAACACGCTAAGACACAACACGCTAAGACAAAACACGCTAACACGCTAAGACAAAACACGCTAAGACACAACACGCTAAGACACAACACGCTAAGACACAACACGCTAAGACAAAACACGCTAAGACAAAACACGCTAAGACAAAACACGCTAAGACACAACACGCTAAGACAAAACACGCTAAGACAAAACACGCTAAGACAAAACACGCTAAGACAAAACACGCTAAGACACAACACGCTAAGACACAACACGCTAACACGCTAAGACAAAACACGCTAAGACAAAACACGCTAAGACAAAACACGCTAAGGCAAAACACGCTAAGACACAACACGCTAAGACACAACACGCTAACACGCTAAGACAAAACACGCTAAGACAAAACACGCTAAGACAAAACACGCTAAGGCAAAACACGCTAAGACACAACACGCTAAGACACAACACGCTAACACGCTAAGACAAAACACGCTAAGACAAAACACGGTAAGACACAACACGCTAAGATACAACACGCTAAGACAAAACACGCTAAGACAAAACACGCTAAGACACAACACGCTAATACACAACACGCTAAGACAAAACACGCTAAGACAAAACACGCTAACATGCTAAGACACAACATGCTAAGACAAAACATGCTAAGACAAAACACGCTAAGATACAACATGCTAAGACACAACACGCTAAGACAAAACACGCTAAGGCAAAACACGCTAAGACACAACACGCTAACACGCTAAGACAAAACATGCTAGGACAAAACACGCTAAGACAAAACACGCTAAGACAAAACACGCTAAGACACAACACGCTAAGACAAAACACGCTAAGTCAAAACACGCTAACATGCTAAGACACAACATGCTAAGACAAAACACGCTAAGACAAAACACGCTAAGACAAAACACGCTAAGACACAACACGCTAAGACACAACACGCTAAGACACAACACGCTAAGACACAACACGCTAACACGCTAAGACAAAACACGCTAAGACAAAACACGCTAAGACAAAACACGCTAAGACAAAACACGCTAAGACACAACACGCTAAGACAAAACACGCTAAGACAAAACACGCTAAGACAAAACACGCTAAGACAAAACACGCTAAGACACAACACGCTAAGACACAACACGCTAAGACAAAACACGCTAAGACACAACACGCTAAGACACAACACGCTAAGACAAAACACGCTAAGACAAAACACGCTAACATGCTAAGACACAACACGCTAAGACAAAACACGCTAAGACAAAACACGCTAAGACAAAACACGCTAAGACAAAACATGCTAAGACACAACACGCTAACACACAACACGCTAAGATAAAACACGCTAAGACACAACACGCTAAGACACAACACGCTAAGACACAACACGCTAAGACACAACACGCTAAGACACAACACGCTAACACGCTAAGACAAAATACGCTAAGACAAAACACGCTAAGACACAACACGCTAAGACACAACACGCTAAGACAAAACACGCTAAGACAAAACACGCTAAGACACAACACGCTAAGACACAACACGCTAAGACAAAACACGCTAAGACAAAACACGCTAAGACACAACACGCTAAGACACAACACGCTAACACGCTAAGACACAACACGCTAAGACAAAACACGCTAAGACAACACGCTAAGACAACACGCTAAGACAAAACACGCTAAGACAAAACACGCTAAGACAAAACACGCTAAGACAAAACACGCTAAGACACAACACGCTAAGACAAAACACGCTAACACGCTAAGACAAAACACGCTAAGACACAACACGCTAAGACACAACACGCTAAGACACAACACGCTAAGACACAACACGCTAAGACAAAACACGCTAAGACAAAACACGCTAAGACAAAACACGCTAAGACACAACACGCTAAGACAAAACACGCTAAGACAAAACACGCTAAGACAAAACACGCTAAGACAAAACACGCTAAGACACAACACGCTAAGACAAAACACGCTAAGACAAAACACGCTAAGACACAACACGCTAAGACAAAACACGCTAAGACAAAACACGCTAAGACACAACACGCTAAGTCAAAACACGCTAAGACAAAACACGCTAACATGCTAAGACACAACATGCTAAGACAAAACATGCTAAGACAAAACATGCTAACACGCTAAGACATAACACGCTAAGACAAAACACGCTAAGACAAAACACGCTAAGACACAACACGCTAAGACACAACACGCTAAGACAAAACACGCTAAGACAAAACACGCTAAGACACAACACGCTAACACGCTAAGACAAAACACGCTAAGACAAAACATGCTAAGACAAAACACGCTAAGACACAACACGCTAAAACACAACACGCTAAGACACAACACGCTAAGACAAAACACGCTAAGACAAAACACGCTAACATGCTAAGACACAACATGCTAAGACAAAACATGCTAAGACAAAACACGCTAAGATACAACATGCTAAGACACAACACGCTAAGACAAAACACGCTAAGGCAAAACACGCTAAGACAAAACACGCTAAGACAAAACACGCTAAGACACAACACGCTAACACGCTAAGACAAAACATGCTAGGACAAAACACGCTAAGACAAAACACGCTAAGACACAACACGCTAAGACAAAACACGCTAAGACAAAACACGCTAACATGCTAAGACAAAACACGCTTAGACACAACACGCTAAGACAAAACACGCTAAGACAAAACACGCTAAGACAAAACACGCTAAGACAAAACACGCTAACACGCTAAGACACAACACGCTAAGACACAACACGCTAAGACAAAACACGCTAAGACAAAACACGCTAAGACAAAACACGCTAAGACAAAACACGCTAAGACACAACACGCTAAGACACAACACGCTAAGACACAACACGCTAAGACAAAACACGCTAAGACACAACACGCTAAGACACAACACGCTAAGACAAAACACGCTAAGACAAAACACGCTAACATGCTAAGACACAACACGCTAAGACAAAACACGCTAAGACAAAACACGCTAAGACAAAACACGCTAAGACAAAACATGCTAAGACAAAACACGCTAAGACAAAACACGCTAAGACACAACACGCTAACACGCTAAGACAAAATACGCTAAGACAAAACACGCTAAGACACAACACGCTAAGACACAACACGCTAAGACAAAACACGCTAAGACAAAACACGCTAACACGCTAAGACACAACACGCTAAGACAAAACACGCTAAGACAAAACACGCTAAGACAAAACACGCTAAGACAAAACACGCTAAGACAAAACACGCTAAGACACAACACGCTAAGACACAACACGCTAAGACAAAACACGCTAAGACAAAACACGCTAAGACACAACACGCTAAGACACAACACGCTAAGACAAAACACGCTAAGACAAAACACGCTAAGACAAAACACGCTAAGACACAACACGCTAAGACACAACACGCTAACACGCTAAGACACAACACGCTAAGACAAAACACGCTAAGACAACACGCTAAGACAACACGCTAAGACAAAACACGCTAAGACAAAACACGCTAAGACAAAATACGCTAAGACACAACACGCTAAGACAAAACACGCTAACACGCTAAGACAAAACACGCTAAGACACAACACGCTAAGACACAACACGCTAAGACACAACACGCTAAGACACAACACGCTAAGACAAAACACGCTAAGACAAAACACGCTAAGACACAACACGCTAAGACAAAACACGCTAAGACAAAACACGCTAAGACAAAACACGCTAAGACAAAACACGCTAAGACAAAACACGCTAAGACACAACACGCTAAGACAAAACACGCTAAGACAAAACACGCTAAGACACAACACGCTAAGTCAAAACACGCTAAGACAAAACACGCTAAGACAAAACACGCTAACATGCTAAGACACAACATGCTAAGACAAAACATGCTAAGACAAAACATGCTAACACGCTAAGACATAACACGCTAAGACAAAACACGCTAAGACAAAACACGCTAAGACACAACACGCTAAGACACAACACGCTAAGACAAAACACGCTAAGACAAAACACGCTAAGACACAACACGCTAACACGCTAAGACAAAACACGCTAAGACAAAACACGCTAAGACAAAACACGCTAAGACACAACACGCTAAAACACAACACGCTAAGACAATCACGCTCAGACAAAACACGCTAAGACAAAACACGCTAAGACACAACACGCTAAGACAAAACACGCTAAGACAAAACACGCTAAGACACAACACGCTAAGACAACACGCTAAGACAAAACATGCTAAGACAAAACACGCTAAGACACAACACGCTAAGACAAAACACGCTAAGACAAAACACGCTAAGACACAACACGCTAAGTCAAAACACGCTAAGACAAAACACGCTAAGACAAAACACGCTAACATGCTAAGACACAACATGCTAAGACAAAACATGCTAAGACAAAACATGCTAACACGCTAAGACATAACACGCTAAGACAAAACACGCTAAGACAAAACACGCTAAGACAAAACACGCTAACATGCTAAGACACAACACGCTAAGACACAACAAGCTAAGACACAACATGCTAAGACACAACATGCTAAGACACAACACGCTAACACGCTAAGACAAAACACGCTAAGACACAACACTCTAAGACACAACACGCTAAGACAAAACACGCTAAGACAAAACACGCTAAGACAAAACACGCTAAGACACAACACGCTAAGACACAACACGCTAAGACACAACACGCTAAGACAAAACACGCTAAGACACAACACGCTAAGACACAACACGCTAAGACAAAACACGCTAAGACAAAACACGCTAACACGCTAAGACACAACACGCTAAGACACAACACGCTAAGACAAAACACGCTAAGACAAAACACGCTAAGACAAAACACGCTAAGACAAAACACGCTAAGACACAACACGCTAAGACACAACACGCTAAGACACAACACGCTAAGACAAAACATGCTAAGACACAACACGCTAAGACACAACACGCTAAGACAAAACACGCTAAGACAAAACACGCTAACATGCTAAGACACAACACGCTAAGACAAAACACGCTAAGACAAAACACGCTAAGACAAAACACGCTAAGACAAAACATGCTAAGACAAAACACGCTAAGACAAAACACGCTAAGACACAACACGCTAACACGCTAAGACAAAATACGCTAAGACAAAACACGCTAAGACACAACACGCTAAGACACAACACGCTAAGACAAAACACGCTAAGACAAAACACGCTAACATGCTAAGACACAACACGCTAAGACAAAACACGCTAAGACAAAACACGCTAAGACAAAACACGCTAAGACAAAACACGCTAAGACAAAACATGCTAAGACAAAACACGCTAAGACACAACACGCTAAGACACAACACGCTAAGACAAAACACGCTAAGACAAAACACGCTAAGACACAACACGCTAAGACACAACACGCTAAGACAAAACACGCTAAGACAAAACACGCTAAGACACAACACGCTAAGACACAACACGCTAACATGCTAAGACACAACACGCTAAGACAAAACACGCTAAGACAACACGCTAAGACAACACGCTAAGACAAAACACGCTAAGACAAAACACGCTAAGACAAAACACGCTAAGACAAAATACGCTAAGACACAACACGCTAAGACAAAACACGCTAACACGCTAAGACAAAACACGCTAAGACACAACACGCTAAGACACAACACGCTAAGACACAACACGCTAAGACACAACACGCTAAGACAAAACACGCTAAGACAAAACACGCTAAGACAAAACACGCTAAGACACAACACGCTAAGACAAAACACGCTAAGACAAAACACGCTAAGACAAAACACGCTAAGACAAAACACGCTAAGACAAAACACGCTAAGACAAAACACGCTAAGACACAACACGCTAAGACAAAACACGCTAAGACAAAACACGCTAAGACACAACACGCTAAGTCAAAACACGCTAAGACAAAACACGCTAAGACAAAACACGCTAACATGCTAAGACACAACATGCTAAGACAAAACATGCTAAGACAAAACATGCTAACACGCTAAGACATAACACGCTAAGACAAAACACGCTAAGACAAAACACGCTAAGACACAACACGCTAAGACACAACACGCTAAGACAAAACACGCTAAGACAAAACACGCTAAGACACAACACGCTAACACGCTAAGACAAAACACGCTAAGACAAAACACGCTAAGACAAAACACGCTAAGACACAACACGCTAAAACACAACACGCTAAGACAATCACGCTCAGACAAAACACGCTAAGACAAAACACGCTAAGACACAACACGCTAAGACAAAACACGCTAAGACAAAACACGCTAAGACACAACACGCTAAGACAACACGCTAAGACAAAACACGCTAAGACAAAACACGCTAAGACACAACACGCTAAGACAAAACACGCTAAGACAAAACACGCTAAGACACAACACGCTAAGTCAAAACACGCTAAGACAAAACACGCTAAGACAAAACACGCTAACATGCTAAGACACAACATGCTAAGACAAAACATGCTAAGACAAAACATGCTAACACGCTAAGACATAACACGCTAAGACACAACACGCTAAGACACAACACGCTAAGACACAACATGCTAAGACACAACATGCTAAGACACAACACGCTAACACGCTAAGACAAAACACGCTAAGACACAACACTCTAAGACACAACACGCTAAGACACAACACGCTAAGACACAACACGCTAAGACAACATGCTAAGACAAAACACGCTAAGACAAAACACGCTAAGACAAAACACGCTAAGACAAAACACGCTAACATGCTAAGACACAACACGCTAAGACACAACACGCTAAGACACAACACGCTAACACGCTAAGACAAAACACGCTAAGACACAACACTCTAAGACACAACACGCTAAGACACAACACGCTAAGACACAACACGCTAAGACAACACGCTAAGACAAAACACGCTAAGACAAAACACGCTAAGACACAACACGCTAAGACACAACACGCTAAGACAAGACACGCTAACACGCTAAGACAAAACACGCTAAGACAAAACACGCTAAGACACAACACGCTAAGACAAAACACGCTAAGACAAAACACGCTAAGACGCAACACGCTAAGACGCAACACGCTAAGACAAAACACGCTAAGACAAAACACGCTAAGACACAACACGCTAAGACAAAACACGCTAAGACAAAACACGCTAAGACAAAACACGCTAACATGCTAAGACACAACATGCTAAGACAAAACATGCTAAGACAAAACATGCTAACACGCTAAGACATAACACGCTAAGACAAAACACGCTAAGACAAAACACGCTAAGACAAAACACGCTAACATGCTAAGACACAACATGCTAAGACAAAACATGCTAAGACAAAACATGCTAACACGCTAAGACATAACACGCTAAGACACAACACACTAAGACAAAACACGCTAAGACAAAACACGCTAAGACACAACACGCTAACACGCTAAGACAAAACACGCTAAGACAAAACACGCTAAGACAAAACACGCTAAGACAAAACACGCTAAAACACAACATGCTAAGACACAACACGCTAAGACAAAACACGCTAAGACAAAACACGCTAAGACACAACACGCTAAGACAAAACACGCTAAGACAAAACACGCTAAGACAAAACACGCTAAGACACAACACGCTAAGACAAAACACGCTAAGACAAAACACGCTAAGACACAACACGCTAAGACAAAACACGCTAAGACACAACACGCTAAGACACAACACGCTGAGTCAAAACACGCTAAGACAAAACACGCTAAGACAAAACACGCTAACATGCTAAGACACAACATGCTAAGACAAAACACGCTAAGACAAAACACGCTAACATGCTAAGACACAACACGCTAAGACACAACACGCTAAGACAGAACATGCTAAGACACAACACGCTAACACGCTAAGACAAAACACGCTAAGACAAAACATGGTAAGACACAACACGCTAAGATACAACACGCTAAGACAAAACACACTAAGACAAAACACGCTAAGACAAAACACGCTAAGACACAACACGCTAAGACACAACACGCTAAGACACAACACGCTAAGACAACACGCTAAGACACAACACGCTAAGACAAAACACGCTAAGACAAAACACGCTAAGACAAAACACGCTAACATGCTAAGACACAACACGCTAAGACAAAACACGCTAAGACAAAACACGCTAAGACAAAACACGCTAAGACACAACACGCTAACATGCTAAGACACAACACGCTAAGACAAAACACGCTAAGACACAACACGCTAAGACACAACACGCTAAGACACAACACGCTAACACGCTAAGACAAAACACGCTAAGACACAACACGCTAAGACAAAACACGTTAAGACACAAAACGCTAAGACAAAACACGCTAAGACAAAACACGCTAAGACACAACACGCTAAGACACAACACGCTAAGACAAAACACGCTAAGACAAAACACGCTAAGACAAAACACGCTAAGACACAACACGCTAAGACACAACACGCTAACACGCTAAGACAAAACACGCTAAGACAAAACACGCTAAGACAACACGCTAAGACAACACGCTAAGACAAAACACGCTAAGACAAAACACGCTAAGACACAACACGCTAAGACAAAACACGCTAAGACACAACACGCTAAGACACAACACGCTAACACGCTAAGACAAAACACGCTAAGACAAAACACGCTAAGACACAACATGCTAAAACACAACACGCTAAGACACAACACGCTAAGACACAACACGCTAAGACAAAACACGCTAACATGCTAAGACACAACACGCTAAGACAAAACACGCTAAGACACAACATGCTAAAACACAACACGCTAAGACACAACACGCTAAGACAAAACACGCTAAGACAAAACACGCTAAGACACAACACGCTAAGACACAACACGCTAAGACAAAACACGCTAAGACAAAACACGCTAAGACAAAACACGCTAAGACACAACACGCTAAGACAAAACACGCTAAGACAAAACACGCTAACATGCTAAGACACAACATGCTAAGACAAAACATGCTAAGACAAAACATGCTAACACGCTAAGGCATAACACGCTAAGACACAACACGCTAAGACAAAACACACTAAGACACAACACGCTAAGACACAACACGCTAAGACAAAACACGCTAAGACAAAACACGCTAAGACAAAACACGCTAAGACAAAACACGCTAACATGCTAAGACACAACATGCTAAGACAAAACACGCTAAGACAAAACACGCTAAGACAAAACACGCTAAGACAAAACACGCTAACATGCTAAGACACAACACGCTAAGACACAACACGCTAAGACACAACACGCTAACACGCTAAGACACAACACGCTAAGACAAAACACGCTAAGACAACACGCTAAGACAACACGCTAAGACAAAACACGCTAAGACAAAACACGCTAAGACAAAACACGCTAAGACAAAACACGCTAAGACACAACACGCTAAGACAAAACACGCTAACACGCTAAGACAAAACACGCTAAGACACAACACGCTAAGACACAACACGCTAAGACACAACACGCTAAGACAAAACACGCTAAGACAAAACACGCTAAGACAAAACACGCTAAGACACAACACGCTAAGACAAAACACGCTAAGACAAAACACGCTAAGACAAAACACGCTAAGACAAAACACGCTAAGACACAACACGCTAAGACACAACACGCTAACACGCTAAGACAAAACACGCTAAGACAAAACACGCTAAGACAAAACACGCTAAGGCAAAACACGCTAAGACACAACACGCTAAGACACAACACGCTAACACGCTAAGACAAAACACGCTAAGACAAAACACGCTAAGACAAAACACGCTAAGGCAAAACACGCTAAGACACAACACGCTAAGACACAACACGCTAACACGCTAAGACAAAACACGCTAAGACAAAACACGGTAAGACACAACACGCTAAGATACAACACGCTAAGACAAAACACGCTAAGACAAAACACGCTAAGACACAACACGCTAATACACAACACGCTAAGACAAAACACGCTAAGACAAAACACGCTAACATGCTAAGACACAACATGCTAAGACAAAACATGCTAAGACAAAACACGCTAAGATACAACATGCTAAGACACAACACGCTAAGACAAAACACGCTAAGGCAAAACACGCTAAGACACAACACGCTAACACGCTAAGACAAAACATGCTAGGACAAAACACGCTAAGACAAAACACGCTAAGACAAAACACGCTAAGACACAACACGCTAAGACAAAACACGCTAAGTCAAAACACGCTAACATGCTAAGACACAACATGCTAAGACAAAACACGCTAAGACAAAACACGCTAAGACAAAACACGCTAAGACACAACACGCTAAGACACAACACGCTAAGACACAACACGCTAAGACACAACACGCTAACACGCTAAGACAAAACACGCTAAGACAAAACACGCTAAGACAAAACACGCTAAGGCAAAACACGCTAAGACACAACACGCTAAGACACAACACGCTAACACGCTAAGACAAAACACGCTAAGACAAAACACGGTAAGACACAACACGCTAAGATACAACACGCTAAGACAAAACACGCTAAGACAAAACACGCTAAAACACAACACGCTAAGGCAAAACACGCTAAGACACAACACGCTAAGACACAACACGCTAACACGCTAAGACAAAACACGCTAAGACAAAACACGCTAAGACAAAACACGCTAAGACACAACACGCTAAGACACAACACGCTAAGACACAACACGCTAAGAAACAACACGCTAAGACAAAACACGCTAAGACAAAACACGCTAAGACAAAACACGCTAAGACAAAACACGCTAAGACAAAACACGCTAACATGCTAAGACAAAACACGCTTAGACACAACACGCTAAGACAAAACACGCTAAGACAAAACACGCTAAGACAAAACACGCTAAGACAAAACACGCTAACATGCTAAGACACAACACGCTAAGACACAACACGCTAAGACACAACACGCTAAGACAAAACACGCTAAGACAAAACACGCTAAGACACAACACGCTAAGACACAACACGCTAAGACACAACACGCTAAGACAAAACACGCTAAGACAAAACACGCTAAGACACAACACGCTAAGACAAAACACGCTAAGACAAAACACGCTAACATGCTAAGACACAACACGCTAAGACAAAACACGCTAAGACAAAACACGCTAAGACACAACACGCTAAGACACAACACGCTAAGACACAACACGCTAAGATAAAACACGCTAAGACACAACACGCTAAGACACAACACGCTAAGACACAACACGCTAAGACACAACACGCTAAGACACAACACGCTAACACGCTAAGACAAAACACGCTAAGACAAAACACGCTAAGACACAAAACGCTAAGACAAAACACGCTAAGACAAAACACGCTAAGACACAACACGCTAAGACACAACACGCTAAGACAAAACACGCTAAGACAAAACACGCTAAGACAAAACACGCTAAGACACAACACGCTAAGACACAACACGCTAAGACACAACACGCTAAGATAAAACACGCTAAGACACAACACGCTAAGACACAACACGCTAAGACACAACACGCTAAGACACAACACGCTAAGACACAACACGCTAACACGCTAAGACAAAACTTGCTAAGACAAAACACGCTAAGACACAAAACGCTAAGACAAAACACGCTAAGACAAAACACGCTAAGACACAACACGCTAAGACACAACACGCTAAGACAAAACACGCTAAGACAAAACACGCTAAGACACAACACGCTAAGACACAACACGCTAAGACAAAACACGCTAAGACACAACACGCTAAGACAAAACACGCTAAGACAACACGCTAAGACAACACGCTAAGACAAAACACGCTAAGACAAAACACGCTAAGACACAACACGCTAAGACAAAACACGCTAAGACACAACACGCTAAGACAAAACACGCTAAGACACAACACGCTAAGACACAACACGCTAAGACAAAACACGCTAAGACAACACGCTAAGACACAACACGCTAAGACACAACACGCTAAGACACAACACGCTAAGACAACACGCTAAGACACAACACGCTAAGACAAAACACGCTAAGACACAACACGCTAAGACAAAACACGCTAAGACACAACACGCTAAGACACAACACGCTAAGACAAAACACGCTAAGACACAACACGCTAAGACACAACACGCTAAGACACAACACGCTAAGACAAAACACGCTAACATGCTAAGACACAACACGCTAAGACAAAACACGCTAAGACAAAACACGCTAAGACAAAACACGCTAAGACACAACATGCTAAGACACAACACGCTAAGACACAACACGCTAAGACACAACACGCTAACACGCTAAGACAAAACACGCTAAGACAAAACACGCTAAGACACAACACGCTAAGACACAACACGCTAAGACACAACATGCTAAGACACAACACGCTAAGACACAACACGCTAAGACAAAACACGCTAAGACACAACACGCTAAGACACAACACGCTAACACGCTAAGACAAAATACGCTAAGACAAAACACGCTAAGACAAAACACGCTAAGACAACACGCTAAGACACAACACGCTAAGACAAAACACGCTAAGACAAAACACGCTAAGACACAACACGCTAAGACACAACACGCTAACACGCTAAGACAAAACACGCTAAGACACAACACGCTAAGACACAACACGCTAAGACAAAACACGCTAAGACACAACACGCTAAGACACAACACGCTAACACGCTAACACGCTAAGACAAAACACGCTAAGACACAACACGCTAAGACACAACACGCTAAGACAAAACACGCTAAGACACAACACGCTAAGACACAACACGCTAACACGCTAAGACAAAACACGCTAAGACAAAACACGCTAAGACAAAACACGCTAAGGCAAAACACGCTAAGACACAACACGCTAAGACACAACACGCTAACACGCTAAGACAAAACACGCTAAGACAAAACACGCTAAGGCAAAACACGCTAAGACACAACACGCTAAGACACAACACGCTAACACGCTAAGACAAAACACGCTAAGACAAAACACGGTAAGACACAACACGCTAAGATACAACACGCTAAGACAAAACACGCTAAGACAAAACACGCTAAGACACAACACGCTAATACACAACACGCTAAGACAAAACACGCTAAGACAAAACACGCTAACATGCTAAGACACAACATGCTAAGACAAAACATGCTAAGACAAAACACGCTAAGATACAACATGCTAAGACACAACACGCTAAGACAAAACACGCTAAGGCAAAACACGCTAAGACAAAACACGCTAAGACACAACACGCTAACACGCTAAGACAAAACATGCTAGGACAAAACACGCTAAGACAAAACACGCTAAGACAAAACACGCTAAGACACAACACGCTAAGACAAAACACGCTAAGTCAAAACACGCTAACATGCTAAGACACAACATGCTAAGACAAAACACGCTAAGACAAAACACGCTAAGACAAAACACGCTAAGACACAACACGCTAAGACACAACACGCTAAGACACAACACGCTAAGACACAACACGCTAACACGCTAAGACAAAACACGCTAAGACAAAACACGCTAAGACAAAACACGCTAAGGCAAAACACGCTAAGACACAACACGCTAAGACACAACACGCTAACACGCTAAGACAAAACACGCTAAGACAAAACACGGTAAGACACAACACGCTAAGATACAACACGCTAAGACAAAACACGCTAAGACACAACACGCTAAGACACAACACGCTAACACGCTAAGACAAAACACGCTAAGACAAAACACGGTAAGACACAACACGCTAAGATACAACACGCTAAGACAAAACACGCTAAGACAAAACACGCTAAGACACAACACGCTAAGACACAACACGCTAAGACACAACACGCTAAGACACAACACGCTAAGACACAACACGCTAAGACACAACACGCTAAGAAACAACACGCTAAGACAAAACACGCTAAGACAAAACACGCTAAGACAAAACACGCTAAGACAAAACACGCTAACATGCTAAGACAAAACACGCTTAGACACAACACGCTAAGACAAAACACGCTAAGACAAAACACGCTAAGACAAAACACGCTAAGACAAAACACGCTAACATGCTAAGACACAACACGCTAAGACACAACACGCTAAGACACAACACGCTAAGACAAAACACGCTAAGACAAAACACGCTAAGACACAACACGCTAAGACACAACACGCTAAGACACAACACGCTAAGATAAAACACGCTAAGACACAACACGCTAAGACACAACACGCTAAGACACAACACGCTAAGACACAACACGCTAAGACACAACACGCTAACATGCTAAGACAAAACACGCTAAGACAAAACACGCTAAGACACAAAACGCTAAGACAAAACACGCTAAGACAAAACACGCTAAGACACAACACGCTAAGACACAACACGCTAAGACAAAACACGCTAAGACAAAACACGCTAAGACAAAACACGCTAAGACACAACACGCTAAGACACAACACGCTAAGACACAACACGCTAAGATAAAACACGCTAAGACACAACACGCTAAGACACAACACGCTAAGACACAACACGCTAAGACACAACACGCTAAGACACAACACGCTAACACGCTAAGACAAAACTTGCTAAGACAAAACACGCTAAGACACAAAACGCTAAGACAAAACACGCTAAGACAAAACACGCTAAGACACAACACGCTAAGACACAACACGCTAAGACAAAACACGCTAAGACACAACACGCTAAGACACAACACGCTAAGACAAAACACGCTAAGACACAACACGCTAAGACAAAACACGCTAAGACAACACGCTAAGACAACACGCTAAGACAAAACACGCTAAGACAAAACACGCTAAGACACAACACGCTAAGACAAAACACGCTAAGACACAACACGCTAAGACAAAACACGCTAAGACACAACACGCTAAGACACAACACGCTAAGACAAAACACGCTAAGACAACACGCTAAGACACAACACGCTAAGACACAACACGCTAAGACACAACACGCTAAGACAACACGCTAAGACACAACACGCTAAGACAAAACACGCTAAGACACAACACGCTAAGACAAAACACGCTAAGACACAACACGCTAAGACACAACACGCTAAGACAAAACACGCTAAGACACAACACGCTAAGACACAACACGCTAAGACACAACACGCTAAGACAAAACACGCTAACATGCTAAGACACAACACGCTAAGACAAAACACGCTAAGACAAAACACGCTAAGACAAAACACGCTAAGACACAACATGCTAAGACACAACACGCTAAGACACAACACGCTAAGACACAACACGCTAACACGCTAAGACAAAACACGCTAAGACAAAACACGCTAAGACACAACACGCTAAGACACAACACGCTAAGACACAACACGCTAAGACACAACACGCTAAGACAAAACACGCTAAGACACAACACGCTAAGACACAACACGCTAACACGCTAAGACAAAATACGCTAAGACAAAACACGCTAAGACAAAACACGCTAAGACAACACGCTAAGACACAACACGCTAAGACAAAACACGCTAAGACAAAACACGCTAAGACACAACACGCTAAGACACAACACGCTAACACGCTAAGACAAAACACGCTAAGACACAACACGCTAAGACACAACACGCTAAGACAAAACACGCTAAGACACAACACGCTAAGACACAACACGCTAACACGCTAACACGCTAAGACAAAACACGCTAAGACACAACACGCTAAGACACAACACGCTAAGACAAAACACGCTAAGACACAACACGCTAAGACAAAACACGCTAAGACAAAACACGCTAAGACAAAACACGCTAAGACAAAACACGCTAAGACACAACACGCTAAGACAAAACACGCTAAGAAAAAACACGCTAAGACACAACACGCTAAGACAAAACACGCTAAGACAAAACACGCTAAGACACAACACGCTAAGTCAAAACACGCTAAGACACAACACGCTAAGACAAAACACGCTAAGACACAACACGCTAAGACACAACACGCTGAGTCAAAACACGCTAAGACAAAACACGCTAAGACAAAACACGCTAACATGCTAAGACACAACATGCTAAGACAAAACACGCTAAGACAAAACACGCTAACATGCTAAGACACAACACGCTAAGACACAACACGCTAAGACACAACATGCTAAGACACAACACGCTAACACGCTAAGACAAAACACGCTAAGACAAAACATGGTAAGACACAACACGCTAAGATACAACACGCTAAGACAAAACACACTAAGACAAAACACGCTAAGACAAAACACGCTAAGACACAACACGCTAAGACACAACACGCTAAGACACAACACGCTAAGACAACACGCTAAGACACAACACGCTAAGACAAAACACGCTAAGACAAAACACGCTAAGACAAAACACGCTAAGACAAAACACGCTAACATGCTAAGACACAACACGCTAAGACAAAACACGCTAAGACAAAACACGCTAAGACAAAACACGCTAAGACACAACACGCTAACATGCTAAGACACAACACGCTAAGACAAAACACGCTAAGACACAACACGCTAAGACACAACACGCTAAGACACAACACGCTAACACGCTAAGACAAAACACGCTAAGACACAACACGCTAAGACAAAACACGTTAAGACACAAAACGCTAAGACAAAACACGCTAAGACAAAACACGCTAAGACACAACACGCTAAGACACAACACGCTAAGACAAAACACGCTAAGACAAAACACGCTAAGACAAAACACGCTAAGACACAACACGCTAAGACACAACACGCTAACACGCTAAGACAAAACACGCTAAGACAAAACACGCTAAGACAACACGCTAAGACAACACGCTAAGACAAAACACGCTAAGACAAAACACGCTAAGACACAACACGCTAAGACAAAACACGCTAAGACACAACACGCTAAGACACAACACGCTAACACGCTAAGACAAAACACGCTAAGACAAAACACGCTAAGACACAACATGCTAAAACACAACACGCTAAGACACAACACGCTAAGACAAAACACGCTAAGACAAAACACGCTAAGACAAAACACGCTAACATGCTAAGACACAACACGCTAAGACAAAACACGCTAAGACACAACATGCTAAAACACAACACGCTAAGACACAACACGCTAAGACAAAACACGCTAAGACAAAACACGCTAAGACAACACGCTAAGACACAACACGCTAAGACAAAACACGCTAAGACAAAACACGCTAAGACAAAACACGCTAAGACACAACACGCTAAGACAAAACACGCTAAGACAAAACACGCTAACATGCTAAGACACAACATGCTAAGACAAAACATGCTAAGACAAAACATGCTAACACGCTAAGGCATAACACGCTAAGACACAACACGCTAAGACAAAACACACTAAGACACAACACGCTAAGACACAACACGCTAAGACAAAACACGCTAAGACAAAACACGCTAAGACAAAACACGCTAAGACAAAACACGCTAACATGCTAAGACACAACACGCTAAGACACAACACGCTAAGACACAACACGCTAACACGCTAAGACACAACACGCTAAGACAAAACACGCTAAGACAACACGCTAAGACAACACGCTAAGACAAAACACGCTAAGACAAAACACGCTAAGACAAAACACGCTAAGACAAAACACGCTAAGACACAACACGCTAAGACACAACACGCTAAGACACAACACGCTAAGACACAACACGCTAAGACACAACACGCTAACACGCTAAGATAAAACACGCTAAGACAAAACACGCTAAGACAAAACACGCTAACACGCTAAGACAAAACACGCTAAGACAAAACACGCTAAGACAAAACACGCTAAGGCAAAACACGCTAAGACACAACACGCTAAGACAAAACACGCTAACACGCTAAGACAAAACACGCTAAGACACAACACGCTAAGACACAACACGCTAAGACACAACACGCTAAGACAAAACACGCTAAGACAAAACACGCTAAGACAAAACACGCTAAGACACAACACGCTAAGACAAAACACGCTAAGACAAAACACGCTAAGACAAAACACGCTAAGACAAAACACGCTAAGACACAACACGCTAAGACACAACACGCTAACACGCTAAGACAAAACACGCTAAGACAAAACACGCTAAGACAAAACACGCTAAGGCAAAACACGCTAAGACACAACACGCTAAGACACAACACGCTAACACGCTAAGACAAAACACGCTAAGACAAAACACGCTAAGACAAAACACGCTAAGGCAAAACACGCTAAGACACAACACGCTAAGACACAACACGCTAACACGCTAAGACAAAACACGCTAAGACAAAACACGGTAAGACACAACACGCTAAGATACAACACGCTAAGACAAAACACGCTAAGACAAAACACGCTAAGACACAACACGCTAATACACAACACGCTAAGACAAAACACGCTAAGACAAAACACGCTAACATGCTAAGACACAACATGCTAAGACAAAACATGCTAAGACAAAACACGCTAAGATACAACATGCTAAGACACAACACGCTAAGACAAAACACGCTAAGGCAAAACACGCTAAGACACAACACGCTAACACGCTAAGACAAAACATGCTAGGACAAAACACGCTAACATGCTAAGACAAAACACGCTTAGACACAACACGCTAAGACAAAACACGCTAAGACAAAACACGCTAAGACAAAACACGCTAAGACAAAACACGCTAACATGCTAAGACACAACACGCTAAGACACAACACGCTAAGACACAACACGCTAAGACAAAACACGCTAAGACAAAACACGCTAAGACACAACACGCTAAGACACAACACGCTAAGACACAACACGCTAAGATAAAACACGCTAAGACACAACACGCTAAGACACAACACGCTAAGACACAACACGCTAAGACACAACACGCTAACACGCTAAGACAAAACACGCTAAGACAAAACACGCTAAGACACAAAACGCTAAGACAAAACACGCTAAGACAAAACACGCTAAGACACAACACGCTAAGACACAACACGCTAAGACAAAACACGCTAAGACAAAACACGCTAAGACAAAACACGCTAAGACACAACACGCTAAGACACAACACGCTAAGACACAACACGCTAAGATAAAACACGCTAAGACACAACACGCTAAGACACAACACGCTAAGACACAACACGCTAAGACACAACACGCTAAGACACAACACGCTAACACGCTAAGACAAAACTTGCTAAGACAAAACACGCTAAGACACAAAACGCTAAGACAAAACACGCTAAGACAAAACACGCTAAGACACAACACGCTAAGACACAACACGCTAAGACAAAACACGCTAAGACAAAACACGCTAAGACACAACACGCTAAGACACAACACGCTAAGACAAAACACGCTAAGACACAACACGCTAAGACAAAACACGCTAAGACAACACGCTAAGACAACACGCTAAGACAAAACACGCTAAGACAAAACACGCTAAGACACAACACGCTAAGACAAAACACGCTAAGACACAACACGCTAAGACAAAACACGCTAAGACACAACACGCTAAGACACAACACGCTAAGACAAAACACGCTAAGACAACACGCTAAGACACAACACGCTAAGACACAACACGCTAAGACACAACACGCTAAGACAACACGCTAAGACACAACACGCTAAGACAAAACACGCTAAGACACAACACGCTAAGACAAAACACGCTAAGACACAACACGCTAAGACACAACACGCTAAGACAAAACACGCTAAGACACAACACGCTAAGACACAACACGCTAAGACACAACACGCTAAGACAAAACACGCTAACATGCTAAGACACAACACGCTAAGACAAAACACGCTAAGACAAAACACGCTAAGACAAAACACGCTAAGACACAACATGCTAAGACACAACACGCTAAGACACAACACGCTAAGACACAACACGCTAACACGCTAAGACAAAACACGCTAAGACAAAACACGCTAAGACACAACACGCTAAGACACAACACGCTAAGACACAACACGCTAAGACAAAACACGCTAAGACACAACACGCTAAGACACAACACGCTAACACGCTAAGACAAAATACGCTAAGACAAAACACGCTAAGACAAAACACGCTAAGACAACACGCTAAGACACAACACGCTAAGACAAAACACGCTAAGACAAAACACGCTAAGACACAACACGCTAAGACACAACACGCTAACACGCTAAGACAAAACACGCTAAGACACAACACGCTAAGACACAACACGCTAAGACAAAACACGCTAAGACACAACACGCTAAGACACAACACGCTAACACGCTAACACGCTAAGACAAAACACGCTAAGACACAACACGCTAAGACACAACACGCTAAGACAAAACACGCTAAGACACAACACGCTAAGACAAAACACACTAAGACAAAACACGCTAAGACAAAACACGCTAAGACAAAACACGCTAAGACACAACACGCTAAGACAAAACACGCTAAGAAAAAACACGCTAAGACACAACACGCTAAGACAAAACACGCTAAGACAAAACACGCTAAGACACAACACGCTAAGTCAAAACACGCTAAGACACAACACGCTAAGACAAAACACGCTAAGACACAACACGCTAAAACACAACACGCTGAGTCAAAACACGCTAAGACAAAACACGCTAAGACAAAACACGCTAACATGCTAAGACACAACATGCTAAGACAAAACACGCTAAGACAAAACACGCTAACATGCTAAGACACAACACGCTAAGACACAACACGCTAAGACACAACATGCTAAGACACAACACGCTAACACGCTAAGACAAAACACGCTAAGACAAAACATGGTAAGACACAACACGCTAAGATACAACACGCTAAGACAAAACACACTAAGACAAAACACGCTAAGACAAAACACGCTAAGACACAACACGCTAAGACACAACACGCTAAGACACAACACGCTAAGACAACACGCTAAGACACAACACGCTAAGACAAAACACGCTAAGACAAAACACGCTAAGACAAAACACGCTAAGACAAAACACGCTAACATGCTAAGACACAACACGCTAAGACAAAACACGCTAAGACAAAACACGCTAAGACAAAACACGCTAAGACACAACACGCTAACATGCTAAGACACAACACGCTAAGACAAAACACGCTAAGACACAACACGCTAAGACAAAACACGCTAAGACAACACGCTAAGACAACACGCTAAGACAAAACACGCTAAGACAAAACACGCTAAGACACAACACGCTAAGACAAAACACGCTAAGACACAACACGCTAAGACAAAACACGCTAAGACACAACACGCTAAGACACAACACGCTAAGACAAAACACGCTAAGACAACACGCTAAGACACAACACGCTAAGACACAACACGCTAAGACACAACACGCTAAGACAACACGCTAAGACACAACACGCTAAGACAAAACACGCTAAGACACAACACGCTAAGACAAAACACGCTAAGACACAACACGCTAAGACACAACACGCTAAGACAAAACACGCTAAGACACAACACGCTAAGACACAACACGCTAAGACACAACACGCTAAGACAAAACACGCTAACATGCTAAGACACAACACGCTAAGACAAAACACGCTAAGACAAAACACGCTAAGACAAAACACGCTAAGACACAACATGCTAAGACACAACACGCTAAGACACAACACGCTAAGACACAACACGCTAACACGCTAAGACAAAACACGCTAAGACAAAACACGCTAAGACACAACACGCTAAGACACAACACGCTAAGACACAACACGCTAAGACACAACACGCTAAGACAAAACACGCTAAGACACAACACGCTAAGACACAACACGCTAACACGCTAAGACAAAATACGCTAAGACAAAACACGCTAAGACAAAACACGCTAAGACAACACGCTAAGACACAACACGCTAAGACAAAACACGCTAAGACAAAACACGCTAAGACACAACACGCTAAGACACAACACGCTAACACGCTAAGACAAAACACGCTAAGACACAACACGCTAAGACACAACACGCTAAGACAAAACACGCTAAGACACAACACGCTAAGACACAACACGCTAACACGCTAACACGCTAAGACAAAACACGCTAAGACACAACACGCTAAGACACAACACGCTAAGACAAAACACGCTAAGACACAACACGCTAAGACAAAACACACTAAGACAAAACACGCTAAGACAAAACACGCTAAGACAAAACACGCTAAGACACAACACGCTAAGACAAAACACGCTAAGAAAAAACACGCTAAGACACAACACGCTAAGACAAAACACGCTAAGACAAAACACGCTAAGACACAACACGCTAAGTCAAAACACGCTAAGACACAACACGCTAAGACAAAACACGCTAAGACACAACACGCTAAGACACAACACGCTGAGTCAAAACACGCTAAGACAAAACACGCTAAGACAAAACACGCTAACATGCTAAGACACAACATGCTAAGACAAAACACGCTAAGACAAAACACGCTAACATGCTAAGACACAACACGCTAAGACACAACACGCTAAGACACAACATGCTAAGACACAACACGCTAACACGCTAAGACAAAACACGCTAAGACAAAACATGGTAAGACACAACACGCTAAGATACAACACGCTAAGACAAAACACACTAAGACAAAACACGCTAAGACAAAACACGCTAAGACACAACACGCTAAGACACAACACGCTAAGACACAACACGCTAAGACAACACGCTAAGACACAACACGCTAAGACAAAACACGCTAAGACAAAACACGCTAAGACAAAACACGCTAAGACAAAACACGCTAACATGCTAAGACACAACACGCTAAGACAAAACACGCTAAGACAAAACACGCTAAGACAAAACACGCTAAGACACAACACGCTAACATGCTAAGACACAACACGCTAAGACAAAACACGCTAAGACACAACACGCTAAGACACAACACGCTAAGACACAACACGCTAACACGCTAAGACAAAACACGCTAAGACACAACACGCTAAGACAAAACACGTTAAGACACAAAACGCTAAGACAAAACACGCTAAGACAAAACACGCTAAGACACAACACGCTAAGACACAACACGCTAAGACAAAACACGCTAAGACAAAACACGCTAAGACAAAACACGCTAAGACACAACACGCTAAGACACAACACGCTAACACGCTAAGACAAAACACGCTAAGACAAAACACGCTAAGACAACACGCTAAGACAACACGCTAAGACAAAACACGCTAAGACAAAACACGCTAAGACACAACACGCTAAGACAAAACACGCTAAGACACAACACGCTAAGACACAACACGCTAACACGCTAAGACAAAACACGCTAAGACAAAACACGCTAAGACACAACATGCTAAAACACAACACGCTAAGACACAACACGCTAAGACAAAACACGCTAAGACAAAACACGCTAAGACAAAACACGCTAACATGCTAAGACACAACACGCTAAGACAAAACACGCTAAGACACAACATGCTAAAACACAACACGCTAAGACACAACACGCTAAGACAAAACACGCTAAGACAAAACACGCTAAGACAACACGCTAAGACACAACACGCTAAGACAAAACACGCTAAGACAAAACACGCTAAGACAAAACACGCTAAGACACAACACGCTAAGACAAAACACGCTAAGACAAAACACGCTAACATGCTAAGACACAACATGCTAAGACAAAACATGCTAAGACAAAACATGCTAACACGCTAAGGCATAACACGCTAAGACACAACACGCTAAGACAAAACACACTAAGACACAACACGCTAAGACACAACACGCTAAGACAAAACACGCTAAGACAAAACACGCTAAGACAAAACACGCTAAGACAAAACACGCTAACATGCTAAGACACAACACGCTAAGACACAACACGCTAAGACACAACACGCTAACACGCTAAGACACAACACGCTAAGACAAAACACGCTAAGACAACACGCTAAGACAACACGCTAAGACAAAACACGCTAAGACAAAACACGCTAAGACAAAACACGCTAAGACAAAACACGCTAAGACACAACACGCTAAGACACAACACGCTAAGACACAACACGCTAAGACACAACACGCTAAGACACAACACGCTAACACGCTAAGATAAAACACGCTAAGACAAAACACGCTAAGACAAAACACGCTAACACGCTAAGACAAAACACGCTAAGACAAAACACGCTAAGACAAAACACGCTAAGGCAAAACACGCTAAGACACAACACGCTAAGACAAAACACGCTAACACGCTAAGACAAAACACGCTAAGACACAACACGCTAAGACACAACACGCTAAGACACAACACGCTAAGACAAAACACGCTAAGACAAAACACGCTAAGACAAAACACGCTAAGACACAACACGCTAAGACAAAACACGCTAAGACAAAACACGCTAAGACAAAACACGCTAAGACAAAACACGCTAAGACACAACACGCTAAGACACAACACGCTAACACGCTAAGACAAAACACGCTAAGACAAAACACGCTAAGACAAAACACGCTAAGGCAAAACACGCTAAGACACAACACGCTAAGACACAACACGCTAACACGCTAAGACAAAACACGCTAAGACAAAACACGCTAAGACAAAACACGCTAAGGCAAAACACGCTAAGACACAACACGCTAAGACACAACACGCTAACACGCTAAGACAAAACACGCTAAGACAAAACACGGTAAGACACAACACGCTAAGATACAACACGCTAAGACAAAACACGCTAAGACAAAACACGCTAAGACACAACACGCTAATACACAACACGCTAAGACAAAACACGCTAAGACAAAACACGCTAACATGCTAAGACACAACATGCTAAGACAAAACATGCTAAGACAAAACACGCTAAGATACAACATGCTAAGACACAACACGCTAAGACAAAACACGCTAAGGCAAAACACGCTAAGACACAACACGCTAACACGCTAAGACAAAACATGCTAGGACAAAACACGCTAAGACAAAACACGCTAAGACAAAACACGCTAAGACACAACACGCTAAGACAAAACACGCTAAGTCAAAACACGCTAACATGCTAAGACACAACATGCTAAGACAAAACACGCTAAGACAAAACACGCTAAGACAAAACACGCTAAGACACAACACGCTAAGACACAACACGCTAAGACACAACACGCTAAGACACAACACGCTAACACGCTAAGACAAAACACGCTAAGACAAAACACGCTAAGACAAAACACGCTAAGGCAAAACACGCTAAGACACAACACGCTAAGACACAACACGCTAACACGCTAAGACAAAACACGCTAAGACAAAACACGGTAAGACACAACACGCTAAGATACAACACGCTAAGACAAAACACGCTAAGACAAAACACGCTAAGACACAACACGCTAAGACACAACACGCTAAGACACAACACGCTAAGACACAACACGCTAAGACACAACACGCTAAGACACAACACGCTAAGAAACAACACGCTAAGACAAAACACGCTAAGACAAAACACGCTAAGACAAAACACGCTAAGACAAAACACGCTAACATGCTAAGACAAAACACGCTTAGACACAACACGCTAAGACAAAACACGCTAAGACAAAACACGCTAAGACAAAACACGCTAAGACAAAACACGCTAACATGCTAAGACACAACACGCTAAGACACAACACGCTAAGACACAACACGCTAAGACAAAACACGCTAAGACAAAACACGCTAAGACACAACACGCTAAGACACAACACGCTAAGACACAACACGCTAAGACAAAACACGCTAAGACAAAACACGCTAAGACACAACACGCTAAGACAAAACACGCTAAGACAAAACACGCTAACATGCTAAGACACAACACGCTAAGACAAAACACGCTAAGACAAAACACGCTAAGACACAACACGCTAAGACACAACACGCTAAGACACAACACGCTAAGATAAAACACGCTAAGACACAACACGCTAAGACACAACACGCTAAGACACAACACGCTAAGACACAACACGCTAAGACACAACACGCTAACACGCTAAGACAAAACACGCTAAGACAAAACACGCTAAGACACAAAACGCTAAGACAAAACACGCTAAGACAAAACACGCTAAGACACAACACGCTAAGACACAACACGCTAAGACAAAACACGCTAAGACAAAACACGCTAAGACAAAACACGCTAAGACACAACACGCTAAGACACAACACGCTAAGACACAACACGCTAAGATAAAACACGCTAAGACACAACACGCTAAGACACAACACGCTAAGACACAACACGCTAAGACACAACACGCTAAGACACAACACGCTAACACGCTAAGACAAAACTTGCTAAGACAAAACACGCTAAGACACAAAACGCTAAGACAAAACACGCTAAGACAAAACACGCTAAGACACAACACGCTAAGACACAACACGCTAAGACAAAACACGCTAAGACAAAACACGCTAAGACACAACACGCTAAGACACAACACGCTAAGACAAAACACGCTAAGACACAACACGCTAAGACAAAACACGCTAAGACAACACGCTAAGACAACACGCTAAGACAAAACACGCTAAGACAAAACACGCTAAGACACAACACGCTAAGACAAAACACGCTAAGACACAACACGCTAAGACAAAACACGCTAAGACACAACACGCTAAGACACAACACGCTAAGACAAAACACGCTAAGACAACACGCTAAGACACAACACGCTAAGACACAACACGCTAAGACACAACACGCTAAGACAACACGCTAAGACACAACACGCTAAGACAAAACACGCTAAGACACAACACGCTAAGACAAAACACGCTAAGACACAACACGCTAAGACACAACACGCTAAGACAAAACACGCTAAGACACAACACGCTAAGACACAACACGCTAAGACACAACACGCTAAGACAAAACACGCTAACATGCTAAGACACAACACGCTAAGACAAAACACGCTAAGACAAAACACGCTAAGACAAAACACGCTAAGACACAACATGCTAAGACACAACACGCTAAGACACAACACGCTAAGACACAACACGCTAACACACTAAGACAAAACACGCTAAGACAAAACACGCTAAGACACAACACGCTAAGACACAACACGCTAAGACACAACATGCTAAGACACAACACGCTAAGACACAACACGCTAAGACAAAACACGCTAAGACACAACACGCTAAGACACAACACGCTAACACGCTAAGACAAAATACGCTAAGACAAAACACGCTAAGACAAAACACGCTAAGACAACACGCTAAGACACAACACGCTAAGACAAAACACGCTAAGACAAAACACGCTAAGACACAACACGCTAAGACACAACACGCTAACACGCTAAGACAAAACACGCTAAGACACAACACGCTAAGACACAACACGCTAAGACAAAACACGCTAAGACACAACACGCTAAGACACAACACGCTAACACGCTAACACGCTAAGACAAAACACGCTAAGACACAACACGCTAAGACACAACACGCTAAGACAAAACACGCTAAGACACAACACGCTAAGACACAACACGCTAACACGCTAAGACAAAACACGCTAAGACAAAACACGCTAAGACAAAACACGCTAAGGCAAAACACGCTAAGACACAACACGCTAAGACACAACACGCTAACACGCTAAGACAAAACACGCTAAGACAAAACACGCTAAGACAAAACACGCTAAGGCAAAACACGCTAAGACACAACACGCTAAGACACAACACGCTAACACGCTAAGACAAAACACGCTAAGACAAAACACGGTAAGACACAACACGCTAAGATACAACACGCTAAGACAAAACACGCTAAGACAAAACACGCTAAGACACAACACGCTAATACACAACACGCTAAGACAAAACACGCTAAGACAAAACACGCTAACATGCTAAGACACAACATGCTAAGACAAAACATGCTAAGACAAAACACGCTAAGATACAACATGCTAAGACACAACACGCTAAGACAAAACACGCTAAGGCAAAACACGCTAAGACAAAACACGCTAAGACACAACACGCTAACACGCTAAGACAAAACATGCTAGGACAAAACACGCTAAGACAAAACACGCTAAGACAAAACACGCTAAGACACAACACGCTAAGACAAAACACGCTAAGTCAAAACACGCTAACATGCTAAGACACAACATGCTAAGACAAAACACGCTAAGACAAAACACGCTAAGACAAAACACGCTAAGACACAACACGCTAAGACACAACACGCTAAGACACAACACGCTAACACGCTAAGACAAAACACGCTAAGACAAAACACGGTAAGACACAACACGCTAAGATACAACACGCTAAGACAAAACACGCTAAGACACAACACGCTAAGACACAACACGCTAACACGCTAAGACAAAACACGCTAAGACAAAACACGGTAAGACACAACACGCTAAGATACAACACGCTAAGACAAAACACGCTAAGACAAAACACGCTAAGACACAACACGCTAAGACACAACACGCTAAGACACAACACGCTAAGACACAACACGCTAAGACACAACACGCTAAGACACAACACGCTAAGAAACAACACGCTAAGACAAAACACGCTAAGACAAAACACGCTAAGACAAAACACGCTAAGACAAAACACGCTAACATGCTAAGACAAAACACGCTTAGACACAACACGCTAAGACAAAACACGCTAAGACAAAACACGCTAAGACAAAACACGCTAAGACAAAACACGCTAACATGCTAAGACACAACACGCTAAGACACAACACGCTAAGACACAACACGCTAAGACAAAACACGCTAAGACAAAACACGCTAAGACACAACACGCTAAGACACAACACGCTAAGACACAACACGCTAAGACACAACACGCTAAGACACAACACGCTAAGACACAACACGCTAACACGCTAAGACAAAACACGCTAAGACAAAACACGCTAAGACACAAAACGCTAAGACAAAACACGCTAAGACAAAACACGCTAAGACACAACACGCTAAGACACAACACGCTAAGACAAAACACGCTAAGACAAAACACGCTAAGACAAAACACGCTAAGACACAACACGCTAAGACACAACACGCTAAGACACAACACGCTAAGATAAAACACGCTAAGACACAACACGCTAAGACACAACACGCTAAGACACAACACGCTAAGACACAACACGCTAACACGCTAAGACAAAACTTGCTAAGACAAAACACGCTAAGACACAAAACGCTAAGACAAAACACGCTAAGACAAAACACGCTAAGACACAACACGCTAAGACACAACACGCTAAGACAAAACACGCTAAGACAAAACACGCTAAGACACAACACGCTAAGACACAACACGCTAAGACAAAACACGCTAAGACACAACACGCTAAGACAAAACACGCTAAGACAACACGCTAAGACAACACGCTAAGACAAAACACGCTAAGACAAAACACGCTAAGACACAACACGCTAAGACAAAACACGCTAAGACACAACACGCTAAGACAAAACACGCTAAGACACAACACGCTAAGACACAACACGCTAAGACAAAACACGCTAAGACAACACGCTAAGACACAACACGCTAAGACACAACACGCTAAGACACAACACGCTAAGACAACACGCTAAGACACAACACGCTAAGACAAAACACGCTAAGACACAACACGCTAAGACAAAACACGCTAAGACACAACACGCTAAGACACAACACGCTAAGACAAAACACGCTAAGACACAACACGCTAAGACACAACACGCTAAGACACAACACGCTAAGACAAAACACGCTAACATGCTAAGACACAACACGCTAAGACAAAACACGCTAAGACAAAACACGCTAAGACAAAACACGCTAAGACACAACATGCTAAGACACAACACGCTAAGACACAACACGCTAAGACACAACACGCTAACACGCTAAGACAAAACACGCTAAGACAAAACACGCTAAGACACAACACGCTAAGACACAACACGCTAAGACACAACACGCTAAGACACAACACGCTAAGACACAACACGCTAAGACAAAACACGCTAAGACACAACACGCTAAGACACAACACGCTAACACGCTAAGACAAAATACGCTAAGACAAAACACGCTAAGACAAAACACGCTAAGACAACACGCTAAGACACAACACGCTAAGACAAAACACGCTAAGACAAAACACGCTAAGACACAACACGCTAAGACACAACACGCTAACACGCTAAGACAAAACACGCTAAGACACAACACGCTAAGACACAACACGCTAAGACAAAACACGCTAAGACACAACACGCTAAGACACAACACGCTAACACGCTAACACGCTAAGACAAAACACGCTAAGACACAACACGCTAAGACACAACACGCTAAGACAAAACACGCTAAGACACAACACGCTAAGACAAAACACGCTAAGACAAAACACGCTAAGACAAAACACGCTAAGACAAAACACGCTAAGACACAACACGCTAAGACAAAACACGCTAAGAAAAAACACGCTAAGACACAACACGCTAAGACAAAACACGCTAAGACAAAACACGCTAAGACACAACACGCTAAGTCAAAACACGCTAAGACACAACACGCTAAGACAAAACACGCTAAGACACAACACGCTAAGACACAACACGCTGAGTCAAAACACGCTAAGACAAAACACGCTAAGACAAAACACGCTAACATGCTAAGACACAACATGCTAAGACAAAACACGCTAAGACAAAACACGCTAACATGCTAAGACACAACACGCTAAGACACAACACGCTAAGACACAACATGCTAAGACACAACACGCTAACACGCTAAGACAAAACACGCTAAGACAAAACATGGTAAGACACAACACGCTAAGATACAACACGCTAAGACAAAACACACTAAGACAAAACACGCTAAGACAAAACACGCTAAGACACAACACGCTAAGACACAACACGCTAAGACACAACACGCTAAGACAACACGCTAAGACACAACACGCTAAGACAAAACACGCTAAGACAAAACACGCTAAGACAAAACACGCTAAGACAAAACACGCTAACATGCTAAGACACAACACGCTAAGACAAAACACGCTAAGACAAAACACGCTAAGACAAAACACGCTAAGACACAACACGCTAACATGCTAAGACACAACACGCTAAGACAAAACACGCTAAGACACAACACGCTAAGACACAACACGCTAAGACACAACACGCTAACACGCTAAGACAAAACACGCTAAGACACAACACGCTAAGACAAAACACGTTAAGACACAAAACGCTAAGACAAAACACGCTAAGACAAAACACGCTAAGACACAACACGCTAAGACACAACACGCTAAGACAAAACACGCTAAGACAAAACACGCTAAGACAAAACACGCTAAGACACAACACGCTAAGACACAACACGCTAACACGCTAAGACAAAACACGCTAAGACAAAACACGCTAAGACAACACGCTAAGACAACACGCTAAGACAAAACACGCTAAGACAAAACACGCTAAGACACAACACGCTAAGACAAAACACGCTAAGACACAACACGCTAAGACACAACACGCTAACACGCTAAGACAAAACACGCTAAGACAAAACACGCTAAGACACAACATGCTAAAACACAACACGCTAAGACACAACACGCTAAGACAAAACACGCTAAGACAAAACACGCTAAGACAAAACACGCTAACATGCTAAGACACAACACGCTAAGACAAAACACGCTAAGACACAACATGCTAAAACACAACACGCTAAGACACAACACGCTAAGACAAAACACGCTAAGACAAAACACGCTAAGACAACACGCTAAGACACAACACGCTAAGACAAAACACGCTAAGACAAAACACGCTAAGACAAAACACGCTAAGACACAACACGCTAAGACAAAACACGCTAAGACAAAACACGCTAACATGCTAAGACACAACATGCTAAGACAAAACATGCTAAGACAAAACATGCTAACACGCTAAGGCATAACACGCTAAGACACAACACGCTAAGACAAAACACACTAAGACACAACACGCTAAGACACAACACGCTAAGACAAAACACGCTAAGACAAAACACGCTAAGACAAAACACGCTAAGACAAAACACGCTAACATGCTAAGACACAACATGCTAAGACAAAACACGCTAAGACAAAACACGCTAAGACAAAACACGCTAAGACAAAACACGCTAACATGCTAAGACACAACACGCTAAGACACAACACGCTAAGACACAACACGCTAACACGCTAAGACACAACACGCTAAGACAAAACACGCTAAGACAACACGCTAAGACAACACGCTAAGACAAAACACGCTAAGACAAAACACGCTAAGACAAAACACGCTAAGA